>NW_018241939.1:0-827 GCF_001263595.1 Phalaenopsis equestris
TTATTTAAAATTAAACTTAAACTACATTTTCAAAATAATAAAACAAACATAATACGTCCTTTGAATTTACGGGAGTCCCTCAGATGAGATAACCCACTGTTGTTAATGAGATCTCTCCAGTTTAAATGAGCTTAAAAACTCATTTTGACTAAGTAAATTCAAAAGAAAATAGTGGTACCAAAATGAGGGAACTGTGGGATTCTAATCGGTGGTACTCTAATCAACTTTAACCCCCCCCCCCATAATGCTTGAATAACAACAAAAAAAAAAAATTGAAATACATGGTAAAACCTTTTGAACTTTAGACCTTAGAACTGCTACTTAAATAAGGAGCTTGAAGCGAATACCGTAGGCAGCATGACAAGGATGAACTGGAAAAAAATAGCCTTAGGAGGCCAAACAGATCTACAACAACATATCTTTCTTTATAATTAAATAAAAAGCCATAGGACTTTGAAGTAGTCCATCTAGTACGGTATAAATGCTCAACACAACTTTAGGCTTTTACATAATCATGTTGTGCAATCTAAGCCTTAACTCTTTTTAGGCTCCTAGGTTGTCGTTCATTATGATGTAAATCCTCCTATCTTCTGGGCTAATTACATGATTGTATCATGCGAGTGTAAGCCCTAAAGTAATAAAATTGGAAGGATGAAATGTTAAATAATCTTTTTTTTAAAATTAAAGCCAAATAATAGGATAGCTTGGGAAACCACCAGGGTTTTCCCTGGATCAAAGACATCTCCTACCTTTCATTCACTTGGATTCCTGAAAATAACTATTCCTACTCGGTCCAATCCCTTTTGAACCTCTAATGTACAGCCTTG
>NW_018241940.1:0-606 GCF_001263595.1 Phalaenopsis equestris
AGAGATTTCATAAGTTTAGATTTTCCAATTGTCTAGTTATAAATAATTAAAAAATAGTTTCATATAATTAAAATAAGAATAGAAATCTAAAAAGTCTCAGAATTAGGGTCTGTTTGGGGCAGCTTATTTAGTGCGGTGATATTTTGAAAACGCACTTGACCTGTTTGGGTAGACTATGTTTTGACAGCTTGTGCGTTTTCAAAATTCTGAAAACAACATTTTCACACCGAGCATGTCTAGGTGCGATGACAACTTTCTAGCTGCGGTCTGACTTTTTTTATTAAAAAAATAAAATTTATAGGCCTCACAAATTCAAATGATTAGATTCCGAAAAAGCATGCAAAATTGCTTTTTTTTTTTTTTTTTTTTTTTTTGCATTTATTTCCCCAATAATTGCTAATACCAAAATTAGGATTTAATGGATGGGGTCAGCACTACGCACAGCTGCTTTCCTTGCCTTCGCGATTCCCTACGCTTCTTCTCCCGGTTTGGTTGTGCGGTCTGACGTCGCGCGGTTCGCTTTCCGAGCTTTTTTCTTTGCCATTTTTATTAATTGTTATTCTGAAATTTTATCACCATAATCCTCATGAAATCTTTAATATATAT
>NW_018241941.1:0-812 GCF_001263595.1 Phalaenopsis equestris
TACTTCTATTTTTTTTTAATGATAGCTTTTCTTAACTGTATATGTCCAAAAAATGTGCTTTCTTTTTCTTTACTATTGTGAAAATATTAAAAACTTAGCATGGGACTCTAAAAAGATAGTAACATAATTAAAATTGAGTTTTATGTCAACTGATCGACCAAACGGCCGACCACCCACAACCAGCCAACCGAAGATCTACCAGAAGGACAATGAAATGCTAAACCACTGAAGGTTCGCCAGACGGACCCGCCAGAGTACCGAAGGGCCTTCAGACGATCGAAGGACCGCCGGAGAACTGAAGAACCACCAGACAAACAAATGTCAGCCAGATGCCCAAAGGGCTGACAGACGATTGAAGGTCTAGTAAACGACCGAAGCTCTATCAGACAACCGAAGAACTTCTAGATGACCAAAGGGCCATCCACGCCGATCAGAAATGAGCATCCACCCCAACGACCAGACAAAGCCTCAGGTACACAGAAAGATGTCAAAATCAATTATAAAATACCAAAAGACAATAATTGTAACCCTTATTAGAGTAGGGGGCAGCCATTGAATTTTCCACATTTGGCCCTCTTTCTCTCATGAATAGGGAGCTTATAGCATGTAGGGTGGTGGAGCTTGGGCTCTCCTCTCTTAACCTTTCTCATGTAGAGAGAATTTCTCTCTTCTTCTCAATGTAACCGCAATTTTTGTATTTTTAATATATAAAAGAGGCCAAAGCGCTTGGGAATACCCCATTTTGGCCCTCGGGGCCTAGTCCCTGCGCTCTCGCTTTTGCTCTCTTTTCTCTTACCCTTTCTCTCTGTTTC
>NW_018241942.1:0-925 GCF_001263595.1 Phalaenopsis equestris
TACTTCTATTTTTTTTTAATGATAGCTTTTCTTAATTGTACATGTCCAAAAAATGTGCTTTCTTTTTCTTTACTGTTGTGAAAATATTAAAAACTTAGCATAGGACTCTAAAAAGATAGTAACATAATTAAAATTGAGGTTTATGTCAACCGATCGACCGAACGGCCGACCACCCACAACCAGCCGACCGAAGATCCACCAGAAGGACAAAGAAATGTCAAACCACTGAAGGTCCGCCAGACGGACCCGCCAGAGTACCGAAGGGCCTTCAGACGATCGAAGGACCGCCGGAGAACTGAAGAACCACCAGACAAACAAATGTCAGCCAGATGCCCAAAGGGCTGACAGACGATTGAAGGTCTAGTAAACGACCGAAGCTGACCGAAGCTCTATCAGACGACCAAAGGGCCATCCACGCCAATCAGAAATGAGCATCCACGCCAACGACCAGACAAAGGCTCAGGTACACAGAAAGATGTCAAAATCAGTTATAAAATACAAAAAAGACAATAATTGTAACCTCTATTAGAGTAGGGGGCAGCCATTGAATTTTCCACATTTGGCCCTCTTTCTCTCATGAATAGGGAGCTTATAGCATGTAGGGTGGTGGAGCTTGGGCTCTCCTCTCTTAACCTTTCTCATGTAGAGAGAATTTCTCTCTTCTTCTCAATGTAACCGCAATTTTTGATATATAAAAGAGGCCAAAGAGCTTGGGAATACCCTGTTTTGGCCCTCAGGGCCTAGTCTCTGCGCTCTCGCTCTTGCTCTCTTTTCTCTTACCCTTTCTCTCTGTTTCTCCCTCGGTCATCCTACTCTATTATTTGGGTGTCATCTAGCTGACAATCAGATTCAACATCCTGAAATGTGTGGTAAACATTGATCATTTTGTTAACAAAAAGAAAAACAACACCAAGAAAAAACTCTT
>NW_018241943.1:0-2230 GCF_001263595.1 Phalaenopsis equestris
TTAATTTATTAGGATTAAATGAAAATATGACACTCCATAAGACGCAATGGAGAAAATTGATCCATGTTTCCGACCCCACTTAGTTGGATAAATGTTTCTTCTTCTTGTTGTTGTATTAAAGTCAATAAGATGCTTAAATGCTAAAAAAATAATCTATGATTGAACAATTCGATAAAGTTTTTGGGATTTTTGGTTGAAACTAAAAAAAATATTGCTAACAAAAAATTATAAATAAACTCTCAATCTCCATATAAAATGAACCTTAACCAAAATTCAGAGAGATAGGAAGAACTCTATAGCCTTGTCTAACACCTGGCAACATAGCCCAACCATCATTACTTAACGGTCATCATCCTAATATCATAGACCAACTATCGTACAGCTCATTCGCCATCGTCCAAGCACCGTAACTCATCCACCGTCACTTACCATTGTTGCCATCTCAACTGCATCTCTAATATTCTCAACCACATTCACAAAAGCCGAGCACATGTTTCATACTCAATACTTCAATTTCTCCAATTTAAAGGAGAGCTGACCTTTATATGTGATATATCTTCCTCCATTAAACCCTTCTCAGCTCTAAACCACAACCATGCCCACCCACCATGTATCATTCTCCTTCATCCTTCAAAAGAAGATCGAAGGTGGTCCCAATGCTAACTTTCCTCTCCTCAACCCCAAATTTGCTTTTAAAGTCTCTGAGAGAGCTTATGTTAGCAACATATCATTTTAGCTTTGTGACCCTTCATATATTTTCAAGTGATATACAACACATGTTCCTATGCATACTCTATCTTGCCCATTTTAAATATCTAATAGCTCTTATATGTCCTAATCTCATTGACAAAAAATATTTATTTGGAAAATTTACATTCGTAACTCACAATTCTTATGTATTTAAAAAGAGAATAATATTTTATTTTTTTGTGATATTGAAGAATGGACTGCTATGTTTGTAAATATGAAAGTTTAGCGGTGAGATATGTAAATACATAAGAAATTTTTGTGATGTAAATGCACCCATTTATTAGGACTCAAAATTGAGCTCAACACAGTTCTCCATGAAGGACAAGTCATCTGCCAAATGCATCATGTACCAGCTTCAATGAATCTTATTTCAACTACATTCATTCTATCAATTGGAGTATATTGGTTGGTCAAAGTGAAGAATCACAAAGGGTTCGGTTCGAGCTCAGAATCGAAGGTCATTTAAGTCCTACCTAAGATTTTAATTATATCATTAATGAGTGAACATTTTACATATATCGGATCTATTGTTCAAAGTGATGGTGATATAGAAGAGGATGTTATGAGTAGAATTCAAGTTGGATAGCTAAAGAAGAGGAATGCACAAACCTATTTTGTTATAGAAAAATACTGCTTAGACTTGAAGGAAAATTTTATAAGTTGACAGTGAAACCTGCTTTATTTTATGACGCAGAATGTTGGTCTATAAAAAAGAAGCACAAAACTAGGTTAAGAGTTGTTGAGTGACTTTACACTTAGAGACAAAATACAATACAAATATATCAGTAAAAGGGTTGGCATAGCTCTAGTGGCAAACAAGATTAGAGAGAGTCGCCTTAGATGTTTTGATCACATTAAACGTCGACCATTTGATGATCCAAATGTTTTGATCACATTAAACGTCGGCCATTTGATGATCCAATTGGAAGAGTAGATGTTCTAGATTCGACTTATGCTAAAAAAGGTAGAGATAGACATAAAATGACTTAGGCATCTTGTATAAAAAACGACCTTAATTTATTAGAATTAAATAAAAATATGACACTCAAAAAGACACAAAAAGATTCATGCAGTCGACCTCACTTAGTGCGATAAAAGCTTGCATTTGTAGTTGTCGATGTTGTTATTGATCTTTCAACATTAATTTTACCCATCTGCTTGATTTGGTGCATCTTCTCCTCTAATGTCTATTTTCAGTATCTAATTTCAAAAGGTGTTACTCCAACTATCATCTCAATGAAAAAAAAAATTCTAAGCAATAATTTCTGATTTTACAACAATTCATCTAAAAATTCTCATTCCCTCCACATTCAAATCAAATGGGGACAAGAGACCATAATTGCACCACATCAGATGCACATAACAAAGCCAGACTAATTAATTATTCAACAAACTATTGTAAAGCATGCGTTTGTTAAAAAAAAATCATTAGAAAAAACTATTAATTTTTGCCTTGCAGAATATCATGAAAGATTTACAT
>NW_018241944.1:0-546 GCF_001263595.1 Phalaenopsis equestris
AATCCTATTGGTTAGTAACCCCCTTGATGGATGTTAGATAAATAAGGCATAATTCAGAGAATTGGTCATCTCTCTTCTTAACACACCTCGTACATTTCCCTCAATCAGAAAGTACATAAAGTTTCAAGGGATTAGAGAGATAAACTCCATCTCTTCAAGATCAAATTTTATCATCATGAATACAAATATGCGTGACTTTATTATATATATGTGAAAATCATGAATTTAAAAGATCTTGGCTATTATGTACTTTAAAATTTGTGTCATAAATGGTAAACATGAATTTCTAACATGAGATTGATGTGGTTTGTCCTTGACTTAAAGGACAAGAGAATGAGTTAGCGGGCAAGTGCCAAAATATATTCACGTTATGAATGTGGAACATCACCTAGAGAATATATTCATATTACCAATGATGTTGAAGCTATGCAAATGATTGCTTAATTCAATGAATATGACTGACTTGAGGTAGCGGGCAAGTGTTATAAACTTTCTATAGAGCAATTTGACGAAGAGAATATATGTTTATAAATGTGGGCGATGCAG
>NW_018241945.1:0-700 GCF_001263595.1 Phalaenopsis equestris
TTTAAAGATTAAATCCTGCAGAAATCTTACTTATTCTAATTGGATTGATGATTATCAACTTATCAAGTTACCTCCCTTGTAATGAACTGAATGAAACATATAAAATGTAAATTGTCAATTGTGAATGTAGCTAGTAACAAATAGAAGCAACTGTCTTCTTTACCCTCTCTTGGGTGCATAAAGAAGTTTGGTTAAATTGGCTTTAATTCCTTAAATCCCAACTTGAACCCATCAAAGACTATTTCCGTAATCTTTGCATCACAGTACATAATACTTGCACCATGCCCTATAGTTCAATGTGACTAACCTAGTTGATTTCACCATAGCTCTCCCAAGTCATTATGAATCACAACACATTTTAATGATTCACTTAGTCAGACTGAAAAGTAAATGAAATTCAGAAGTTTACTCATCATATTAAATATTTAAAAACCAAATTTAGAAACACTTTGCATTCCTACACATCCAACTCAAACATCACAAATAAATGTAAAGAGAATTTCTCAGAAAACGTGAAGAACTTATCAAAAAGTTTCATTGAAATCAAGAGAATCCACTAAATATTTGTACACAAAGAAATGTAATTAATAGAAACTACAACACTTATCTTTCTCTCCTTTACAAAGTTCTGAAAATGCTCCACTAAAAACCTCTAAATTCCTTGTTGCTTTCCTGAATACTCTCCTCACAATACAACTCA
>NW_018241946.1:0-2091 GCF_001263595.1 Phalaenopsis equestris
ATGATCCTCATATCGTACTCGAGCCCGATGAACTCGTTGTAAAGTCTAAAGAAGGCATCAATAATACCGCTTACGACAGCACCAATAAAGAAGAGCCAATTTTTGAGCATCATGGTACACCACTTGCCATCAACTTAGATCTTTATGAAGAAGAATTAAAGACACCAGAAGATTCAACAATGGTATCATAAGGAGAAGAAATTACGGAAGTTAACTTAAGGAGAGGAAAAGTTTTACCTCAAAGAGCAGCTCCAACAGACAAAGGAAAATAGATAATAACTCGAGAAGAGATACCCCCACCTCCACCAGTGGAAGAACCAATCCAGATAAAATTGGAGGATCATACAAAGTAGACTACAAGGTGTTAGCTCATCTTAGGAAGTTGCCAGCTCGATTAAGCTTCTACGACACTCTCATCCTGTCAAAGGAAATGAGAGAGTCTCTGGTTACAGCTTTGCTTGACCAGAAATTTGCTTAGCTCAGTTGGCCAGCACATTCTCAGATAAGTTTGCTCGTTGAAAGAACAGCCTGCGGTAACATTCACAAATGAAGACTTGTTGCTCGGTACCGCCGACCACAACCGTCCACTCTACATCTCCATCAACATCGGTAGATTTGTGTTGTCCAGAGTTTTAGTTGATCCTAGAGCCTCTCTTAAGCTTATTTAGATATTGAAGCTCAAGGGCTTACGACCGATAAGATGATGTTAAGAGGATTCAATCAAAAGGGAGAAAAGGCCCTATCCCTCGGATCAATTACATTAGTTATGAAGGTTGGAGAACTCGTGACAACCGCTAAATTTCATATCATCGATGCCGAGACCTCTTTTAATGCTCTATTGGGTCGACGATCGATTCATGAACACAATATGGTTCCATAATCTCTACACCAGTGCATCAAATACCACAAAGATGGTCAAAAAAATTCCATCTAGGGAGACCTACAATCATTTTCAGTGCATGAAGTTGGTATCCACGAAGATGCTGCCTAATAGGTGGTCCAAATAAAATTGTCTTCTCTTGTGAGGTTATCACAAACAAAGATGAAGATTCTAAAGAATCACAAAGAGGAGGCCATTCAACTCTGCTTCAGCAATCATCCACCACTCCTTTACAATGAGATGGTGAAAGGCCTTTTAGTTCGCGCACCCGGGTCGAGGTCAGGGACGTGGGCATGGAAGGATCAATTTAATTGTTGAACAGACTAGGCCAACTCTCAAAATTGGTGATGAAGATAGTTCTCAAGAAGAAATAATGATGAAAATATGGAAGAGACCTCAGTACGAGATATCCCTAGAAGATACAGAAAAGAATGAATATGAAACAATGTATGATCGGATAAACCACTATGTGAATGCTATGACCCTTACTCTGATTCTCCTTCAAATGGTCGAGAGTTTAGAGGTCAAGGAAGTCTGTAGTATTGGTTCAAAGCCGATCAAATTTTACCGTACTTCTACCTCTGTTGAGCTTTGAAAACATGTAAATGTGGATGATGATTCTAATGAATTAATTGAATTTCCTTTTGGTTACTTCTCGCCTTGTGTTCAAAAGTTAATTCAACAGGGACACTTACCAAGATAAATGCCAAAAGATAAATTTCAACTTTTTGAAAAACTATGGAATGGTAAAAGTCAAACTCCAAAGTTGAAAGAGGGTCTCAGATGATTTTGAATGTTGCATGGTTGGTATAGTGAGTCAGAAGAGGATTGCCTCGATATAGAGGATAACTCTACTGATCAACCAATAGAAGATGCTCCGCTAGAATTTAAGGAGGAAAAGGAGGAAATTAAATCTACTATGCCATAATTTGAGGAAGAAATCAAATCAACTTTTGATGAACTAAAGGAAATTAACCTCGGGAACTACATTTATAAGTAAACTACATTTATAAGTTCTCTACTCAATGACGAAGAATATGAAGAAATGATCAAACTATTAATAAAATTCAGAGATTGCGTCGCATGGTGCTACGATGAAATGCTAGGATTGTCAGTAGAGGTTGCAATCCATAAACTTTGGGTGAACAATAATATAACCCCAATAAAACAAGCTCGAAGGAGAATGCGCCTCAAAATAGAACAACAAGTCA
>NW_018241947.1:0-388 GCF_001263595.1 Phalaenopsis equestris
TACATGAATTTTTAATATTTTGTGTTAACTTTCCAGTCGTAATTTACTTTTTATCGGATGCAATATGAATGCTAAAATTCCTCATCAACTATGACTTAAGTTTGTTGCATAGTTGAACAAGAAAGTTAACCACAAAAACATGGAAGAATAGACATATTCTAGTTATGATTTTACAGCCAAGATAGGAGATATGAATAATCCTGGAAAACGCCATATAATTAAGCAAAACATAACTTTGAGGGTTTATGATTCTTCTTTCGACCTCGGCTTAAGAAGAAATGTTTATCCCCGGTTAACGATAATAACATGGATTCTATAGGAAAACGTAAAGAAAACTACATGACCGATGTCACAGGAGTATGAATTTTTGCATATCTAAAAATGAATT
>NW_018241948.1:0-1216 GCF_001263595.1 Phalaenopsis equestris
AAGTGTCATTCTAAATTATTGCATTCAAATGGAAAAACTTATTAATATAGGATCAATTATTTTCAAATTTATTATGGGTATTATCATGAATGGGCCAATATCTGGACTTGGGCATCATTCTACAATTTTCCTACTTTGCAGTCAATCTCAAGTTCCATATGAAAGTTGGGAAAAAGTTTTACTACCTTGGGACAGTGATTCCTATTGATGGCAATTATATAGAGAATGGAAATGAAGCATTAGATGTTATTTTGAATCATTCATCACATGCTTCAACACCATTGATGCCACCAGCAGTTGGAAGTTCAATAGCATTGGACAGGAGAATGAAGAAAATAGAAATAGAACTTCAGAGTATTACGAATGCAATAGGAAATCTTAACTACCTTTTTGATCACCTAGATTGGAGTTGATTAATAGAGAATGAAGGAGAACTTTGATCATACAGGAATAGTTAAAGCAGGATTGATACAGATGTTCAAGAAAAATGGATGAATCGATGAAAATTTGGCTAATCAGTTCCCGTATCGACCCTTCTACAATTTATATTTCCATTACCAATCTATGGGAGATATCAGAGGAGGAGAAAGTACTGAAAAAGAGGCAGATTAATTGAAAAAGTTATACTCTCTACTATTTTAAAATACTTATGTTTTAATATAACTGTGTGGATTTGATTTACTTTACTTTGCTTTAGAACTTTGATTATGTGTACGGTTTAGTGTTAGCATTCTAGTGTTGTGGCTTGATTTCGACGTTGAATTATAATTTAGTTTGCTTTGAAGATGTGCAAATGTGATTAGAAAAATGTATTTGTAAAAAGTGTATTTTCATATATAAAAGTTAGTTTGGTGTTATTTGTGAAAATGTTTATTTATAAATTATTTTTAGATGAAAATTAATGTTCAAAAAGACTAAATAAACTTTGGAGTAAATTAAGAGAAAATTGAAAATTAAAAAAATCAAAATATGAAAATTTCGGGCCTTCAGCGCCGACGGCGCCCTCGACCCGACAGTAGATTTTAACCCCTAAAAATTCACAATTTTTAAAATTTGTGATTTGCACAGTGAAACATCATTTTTACCCCTTGAGTCACCTTCAACTTCTAGTTTTTGCACCTAGGACTTGTTATTGCTCAATTTTGAGGCAATTTTAAGGCAAACTAAGCTTAGATTTCATCTTTTCTAGGTAAAAGCTACACTTTGAACTCAAAAT
>NW_018241949.1:0-605 GCF_001263595.1 Phalaenopsis equestris
TGGCCACATAATGCATTTTTAACAACCAGTATGACCTTTGTGGCCGACTACTATTATTACAGTTTAATTTCAACTACAATATTTGTAGTCAATTGTTTATTATTGCAGCCACTAATTATAGTCTGTATGGCCAACTGCTAGCTTTGTAGTAACTAACTACTACCTTTGTGACCAATCGTGTGTCATTGTTGCAGCCATTGACCTCAAATTTTATGGCCAACTTCTACTTTTGTGTCAACCAACTATTATTGTTACAGTTTCTAACACGACTTTTGTGTCCAACTGTTATATTATATGCTCTGACTATGGACGATGTGGCTAATTACTAAGTAATATTACAACCATCATATAAGATTTTGTGGCTAACTATTGTTATTATAGCCAATTACTGTATTTATTGTATCCCAACTATGGTTATTATAACTAAACTACAACAATATATCTGTGATTATCAATTTTATAATTCTATCTTATCTAATACAAGAGAAGAGTGATCAGTTATACTTACAAATACATTGTAGATTAATTTACTGTGATTTTTTCTCTTTATAAAGTTTTTTCACATAAAAATTTTGATGTCTTATCCCGCTACTTTTATTTCATCT
>NW_018241950.1:0-478 GCF_001263595.1 Phalaenopsis equestris
CGAACAACGAGCCGTTTTGACAGCCCTATATGAATTATGTGGTTTGTATGTAAATCTTTCTCTCTTTTTTTTTTTTATGCTTTTATATCCCTTCCCCCACTAGTGAGGTGGGATTTAGTTCCTTCATGCACTGGTTTTCTACTAGAAATTCGTCATCCTAGAAGCCTGCCTGGAGCCACTCCTCATCCAAGCCTCAACCCAAGAAATCACCCACACATCCATCACCCTCGTCAAGCTGCCCTGTTTGGATTTTGCTTGTCTTTTTGTTTAGCTCGTATTAAAGAAGGTCAGACCCTAACACCAGTTGCAATGCCCAATGCCACAAAATGCAAGGTATCTACACTTTAGCCAGCCCCTTTCCATACTAAACTGAACCTTATTGCTGTATCCTTTTTCATATAATTTCAGATTTAGACTGTCACACCAAGAAATAACTGTAACTTTTTAATTGTATAAATCACAAATTAAATATAATATA
>NW_018241951.1:0-780 GCF_001263595.1 Phalaenopsis equestris
CTAGTAAGGGTAAAGAATATTATTGCTCCTATTTACTTCCATAACAGAATTTCTATAACATTTTGAATATTCTTTATAGAATCCATGCATTCCACAATACATTTTGAATACTTCCATAACAGAATTTCTATACTTATTACTGATTCATAATAAGAAGAAAGATATTTTCATATTTAGTGATTTTCTTATACAAAAACTCTAGTTATCTTTTTAAATTGTTATTGTTCTATCAAAATATTAAAAATACCAAAAATATCTAAATTTTCATTACTACAAAAATCATCTTTAGTTTAGATAATTATCTTTTTATTAAAAATAGAAAGTTTGTTATACAATAGTGCATATTATGTATTCTCTATGTTGGTTCGATATTCAGGTCTTAATTAAAAAGTCCTACATTACTTGATAACAATATATATACTTGAGTAGTATTCCAATATATATAAATTAAAAGTTAAATTCTTATTTTTCTTTAGGATCAAGTTTTTTGTTTTGTTGCAAAGTAAGGAAATATATGTGAAATATAATCTGAATTATTATTGTACTGTGCATATTAGCAGTATACCGATATCAAGTTTTAGGCACCGTTGCCGGGGAGAAATTGATTTTAAAAGCAAATTTTTATTTTAAAAAAAATTATTTAAACTTTAAGTTATCTATTTTATTTTATTTTATTATATGTTAGTTATATGTGTAGTGAAGGGTCTGTAGGACTAGTGCCCTACGATTCTGAATTAGAGAGATTTATTAAAAAAATCAGAAAAACCAAAAAATTATAAA
>NW_018241952.1:0-266 GCF_001263595.1 Phalaenopsis equestris
GTGATTCTATAAAATCTATACATTCTATTGTTGTCGGCCGAAAAACGATCAAATCAATCATATTAAGCAAGAATACTATTTTTTTTAGATGCAAGAGGTTACATGGTGGTTGTAGGTGCTGGTTTTTTTTTTTTTTTTTAAGTAAATCACTCCATACAGACAAGATTTTGCCCTATTTAAACTCGAATTATAAATTCAATTTTTATTATTGAATAATATTTTAAATGTGATATATTTTAAAATTTTTCCATGAAATAAAAAATAAA
>NW_018241953.1:0-451 GCF_001263595.1 Phalaenopsis equestris
ATGGGAGGTAATATATATTGTTTTTATCCGATATTGGAGTAGCAGTGAGATTTATCAAAAGGCTCTTTAAACTTTGAAAAAATCATTTGGTGAGTATTAAGATAAATTTGTTTCAATGTGCTACTATATGATATCTCACGTCACATGATATATAAGCTTTTTAAGTTAAAAGTGATTGACTCATCAACATTGGCTTTGTTCTGACTGTTTGGGGCCGGCTTTATGTATCCTTTCTTTCCTTTGTTTACAAAGGATTAGTTTTTTTATCTACATGCCTGGGCATTTGTGTTTCTGAAATGTGAGATAATACTGGAGTTGGAATTTCGTTTTACATCCTCATCGATGTCGAACTTGGCTACAAATTGATCAGTTTATCAATCATGGCTAAATGGTTGTGGCTTCCTGTACCATCTTTCCCAATGGTCTCATTTTGTTTGAAGGAGTTTAATGA
>NW_018241954.1:0-381 GCF_001263595.1 Phalaenopsis equestris
CTCTCACTCAAGGTAGAGAATATTGAGGGAGTGTGTGGGATTGAGAGGGGTTGAGATAAGGAATAATGAGAGAGAGAGGGAGTGATGGAGAGAGAGCGAGAAGAGAGAGAAAGAGAGAAAAAGAGTGAGTAAATGGATAGTTAGGTAGAGATTTAAGGAAAGAAAAGAAGAAAGAGTGAGAGAGATAGATTGAGAAAGCAAGTGAAAGAGACAAAGAGAAGGAGATGGAGGGAGGGAGAGAGGAGAGAGTGAATATAAGAGGTAAAGAGGAAGACAGAGAGATTGAGAGAGGGAAAGAAGGGAGAGTGATATATCGAGAGTAGGGGAGAGATGGAGAGTGAGGGATAGAGAGAATAATATATGTATGGAGAGGAAGAAACA
>NW_018241955.1:0-204 GCF_001263595.1 Phalaenopsis equestris
ACTGACGGAGGATCCCATTTTAGAAATAAGTACATCAGAGATTGGAAAAAAAATTTAATATTATTGATAAAATCTTTACTGCATAGAGTAGACTGTAAACCCCAGTAGAGTAGACTGGTCCACTAGACTGGATACCGTATTATGGGCTTACAGGACTGCTTATAAAAGCCCTATTGGAATGACTCCTTATAGACTGATTTTTGG
>NW_018241956.1:0-307 GCF_001263595.1 Phalaenopsis equestris
TTGTGCATTGGTACTCGATCATTGATGCATGATCGATTGTCTCAAGCGTGCCAACCGTCGGAACCCTCTTTGGATTATCCTCAGACTTTTTGGATCACTTGTTGATCGGATTGTTTTGTGCATGGTCGACTGATTAATGCTCTTCTTTGATCGTTATACACACTGATCGCTTTTCTCCCACTGATTGGCGTGCTTCCTGAGATCCACATTGTGTGTTTAGTTGATTGTTCGATCTTCCAACTATCGTCTTCTACCCTTGTTGTTGAATTGCTTTGAGATTTGTGTCATCATATTATATAAATATATA
>NW_018241957.1:0-440 GCF_001263595.1 Phalaenopsis equestris
TATGTAATTACAAAATTACCCATGTACCGTACCGCATGGGCATTACCCCCGCAACTCTAACCCACATAACGAAACTCTCCCGATTGGACATGTGCTTCCGCTCGCGAGCTCCGCTACGCTCGCGAGCTCTACTCTCTCGCTCCGCTCCATTGGCTTGCTCTAGTATCTGTCCCTTATCTGATATATGAGTCATATCTAACATAACCCTTTCATGCTTTTAAGTATTTTATGTCGTTTCACTCACAGGTGATTTCTTAGTTGCCCCCCCCAAATTCCTATTACTTATTTATATTATTGTATCTTTCAATTATCTGTCCACTACAACCCCTCACAACATTCCTATTTGTAGGGATAATTAAATTTCTAATTTTGACATTCGGATTACTATTGGTCGTCCAAATAACTTTAAATCATAATCCTCTTATTCCTAATTTTGGACC
>NW_018241958.1:0-2813 GCF_001263595.1 Phalaenopsis equestris
CTTAATTCTTACTCCATGACTTTCAAGTTGATTGCATGAATTAAATATAAAAATAATTATATTATAAATTTTAAAATATTATTTTGAATTTATTTATAACCATATTTTGGTCTCTCTTCATATGTAGGATTATCAAATGAATTAGGAGGCTATGTGTTGTACAAGTCTAAAATCTAAAACTTAAAGTTAACTTAGTTAACATATCATAGCAAATAGGTTAAGGAGTTTCTACTAAATAAGTTTATGTTCTAATAAAACTGTTAACTAATTCAATGTTAACTTAAAAAAAAAATTGATTTCTTGTGCGGTTTTGGTGTCCAACACAATCAGTCCAGACTCATCATCATGCGATCAAATCTACACGGGAATTATACCATCTTCTCAGCTGTCCTCTTTCCTTTCAGGTATGTCGTGACCGTTATTTGTGGCCTCATTTTTTATTTTCTTGGAGCTTTAGAGACCTTTTGGCTCAATATGGAAGAAAGATTTTTTTTTTTCTTAGAAGACCCTAAATTTATAATTTTTTGGATATTTAATTCTCCTTCAGATATTTTTTATGGATCATAATCTCTTGATGACGAGTAACATCTATCTGAATATGTATGAAACTTATATACCTACAGTTTCACACAAGTATATCTAACTCGGTTTTTGTCATGAGACGGACTTAAAATCATATTTAAGTATTACACTTCTTGAATGAAGCTTACATTCATTAGCTCTGGACTTCATACAACAAATTGTTGAATTCTATGCTTTATGGGTTGACCAATTTTTTGACATTAAGTTTATGATTTGCTGTATGAGTATCAAGATTGGGTATCTCTACAATTAACTAAACAAAAAATTTTAATATTTGAATAAAGAGTATTGGTGAGTTCATCTTTGTGAAGGATGGGCTAATTTGGAGGCTGTGAATTTCATCACTTTTAAGACACAAGGTTTTTCTTGACCTTCCGAGGTCTGTGAGTTCAAAGAATTTGTGAATATCAAATTGTCCTACATTCTTTTTTGTAATTTTTATTATCTTGAATTAAACTGCTAGGGATTGTAACAAATTTTTTTTTGGTTGTCTTTGTTCTCCCTCATATAGAAGATTGAACAATGACATGATAAATTGAGACTATCATCTTGAAATTGTCGAGGAATGCTGACCGAATATAGAATTTGAAGTTATTTGTGAAGTCTTGATCGCCTTCTCCCTAGTTATTTGGCAGCAAAATTACTTATTCCATTTCCTCATATTCATTGGAAAAGTCATAAAATGGATTTTTTTGTGTGTGCCAACTTAAAAAGATTGAGGTGTTTGATCCAAGAAAATTGTGAAGGGAGTATTTACCAAATTACCCATGTTAATGATAATGCTAATTTGTTCACTTGATGATCAACATCATAACATCATTCACATCATACAAGGATTGTTGTGTGTTGTGCGATCGTTGTCGGTGAAGGTAGCCAGTACAACTTCCACAAAGGGAAATGTGGAAGTTTAGGCAACGTTTACTCTCCACGCCTTAAGCTCTCTAGCTCTTTCAAGTATTGTTGGTATGACTCCTAATATGAATTGTTTTGAGTTGGTTTATACTCATTATGATGGTCTTCCATGGGCTCTTTCTCGCAACAACTTCTAAGATTTATGAAGATGAATCTTTATTAGCTTAACATCATGAATTAACTTCTTGATCGAGTTATAGATATGTTAGCAAATTTTTCGTATCAATTATGTGCTATTTATGGATGTTGAATCAGAATTTGTCCTGTGAGACATACCTAATGAGTAGAGCAGTAGAGAACTAGGGATGAGAGAAAGAGAGGGGGAGAGAGAGAGAGGAGGAATGCACAGTAGTTTGTCCCTTTGAGGTAAAATGGGGTATTCCCGGGCTCTTGTGACCCTTTTTGTATATCAAAGATATTATAAGGAGAAAGGGAGAGAGACTCACTATAGAAGAAGGGTCAAGAGAGAAGAGTCAAAAGCCCCTAATATATGATATAGTCCCCTAATTTATAGACGATAAAGGGACAAAATATAAAATTACATATTTTACTTGTACTTAAGAGGGGTTATACAGAGTATTTTGGTTTTTTTGCATGCCTAGACCTTTTGCTCGATAGGTCCTAGAATCGGTCGACTGAGTTGGCTTCAGTCAGTTTTTGTCTGGGCATTGGTCGACTTTTAAATGGGAAGTTGGTCAGCCTTCGGGAGGCCTGTGGGCTTGCTTGTTTATTGTTCCTTAGTGATCTTTGGGGATTTTTGGTGATATTTTGGGGAGCTGTTAAGAGAGTTTTGCGTTGATATTGTTAGATTATTGTAGGTGCTAGACATTTGTCCTGTCATTTCTTTCAGAGTGATCGACATAGATGCTTGTCTCCTGTTAGCTTGGGTGGCCCTTCGGTTGGCTGGGCTTGCCTTCGGTCGGTTGGCAACCCTTCAGTCAGTTGGGTTGACCATCAGTCGGTTGGATTCGTGAGGACTTGTGGTTTTTCATCAGAGAAATTCTTGCCATATCTCCTTTGATCTTAAGACCTTTAGAGTATTTCGAGATCTGTGTTGACACATTTATTGTGTATATATTTAGTTTCCCAATTTTCTTACTTCTTAATAGCTAAATTTGCGTTAAGAATAATAGAATTTTTAAAGTAAAAGAAGAATCTTAACAATCATAGCTCAAAATAATGATTGAGCTTCATGGGTTTTTGTGCCCATGACCCTTACAAATAGGGCATAGTGGATAGTTCTTGGCATCCTACGTTTGTCTCTTTTTTGCACCCGCTCGGTTTTTGAGACATCTTTATGGAGAAGAAATCAGAGCCTT
>NW_018241958.1:3123-4058 GCF_001263595.1 Phalaenopsis equestris
CCATCTTTATGGAGAAGAAATCAGATCCTTTGCCCAAACTCGTGGATCGTGAGGAAATGTTGCCCGCTCTCGAGGTGAAGAAACTCCTCCGTTTAGAGGGTGAGCCAAGGTAGGAGTGAGAGAAGATGATTGCCAAGAAGTCGAAGATGTTTGAGAGTGTTGAACATGAGATATCATCGGATTCGATCTAAGAGGTTCTAGAGAACAGTTGACGGTGGTTCGAGGGTTGTTCCGTCGACTAAGGCTCTTGTTGCAGCTTTGAGTCGACCCGAAACTGCTAGTGCTCCTCAACTGGCGGGAGAATAAGGAACTAGTGGTGATCAGCGGCCGATCGGGATGAAAGGAGCTACTGGTGATCTCCCACCCCTATATGGGGGCCGACTCTTGGCCACTTGGTTCACGATGGAGAGGATTATGAGTACGAATATTTTTCTTGTCTTAGGATTTTTTTAGATTTCTTTTCTCTTTTCCTCAGTTGTCTTCTGAATCAAATGAGGATGTCTGGATCAAGGGCCTGCCTCTTATTTGTGATGGCCTTGATCCAGCTGTTGCGTCGACTCGTGCACATCAGGTGTTGGCCAGGAGCGAGAGGAACGTAGTCAACCGCTTGGCCGACCCCGTCGAGGTCCACGAGGAAGTGGCTGAGGGTTGCAGGATATCCCTAATGACGTTGACTTGTCGCTTGGATAAAGTGGAGGTCACTCTGGCATGGATGGCTGAGGCTCGGTTAGAGGAGGATCTTTGCGAGGTGTTAGTCCAACTGGAGAAGTTTGAGGGGAGACCTTCACTCTTCGTCGGGAAGTGTCTGAAATCCGGGAAGATGCTTATGTGCAGAGGGTCCACTCTGAGGTCGACCGAGTGAATAAGTTCAAGCTCAATGGGCAGATGTTGTCTCGGCCGAAGCGGTCAAAGACCAATTTGTAAAATACTTTCTG
>NW_018241959.1:0-3025 GCF_001263595.1 Phalaenopsis equestris
TTTCGTTTTGGTCTATTGGGAGATTTGTGCACATGGCAGTCGAGTTTTTAAATCTGCAACGCGGAATGTCAGTACCAACTTTCTACATCCATCGCATGTACGCACGGATTTGAGCCAGTGTAATACTTCACTTTAATCTCCGTACTAATTGCACAATTTATCAGACAAATATTACTTGGTAGATGTCGGTTACCCATTATAGCGATGGTATCTAAAGTCATTTCCTGATACGAAATATTACATACCAGACTTTGCACGTGCAAGCAACGTTACACGAGACAGAAAAGAAGCATTTAATAAGTTACATTCTTCGTTATGTGATGTCATTGAGAGAACTTTTGATGAGAAAATGTGTGATACTCTGTGATATGTCTTTCTACAAGTTCTTCAACCAGGTATAGATTGTGTTTGCTACAATGGCTCTCCACAATTACATTAGAAGACATCATTCCCGTAGCGATGTCGACTTTCATTTGGAGGGAGAAAGATCAGGAACATGTACCTGCAGAAGCCTTTGAGTGCCGTCTAGGCCAGTCTTTGACACTAGAGGAGAATGAAGTTTCCACCACCTGTACTGTAGGCGGGAAACGTGCAAACGAGATCACAAAGTTGAGGGAACAGATAACTGATGCGATAGTAGGCACATGATTGGAGAATTTTAGATTTTATTATCTGAAGTTTATTCAAATACTATAGTTTATTCAAAAATTTGCTACTATTATTTTTTGTCATATGCAATTTGTCTTTTCCTTGGTTCTCTTTTCTATAGACGACATTATTCAATTATGCAATAATGTCAAAGGTGATAATGAATGGATGGACAACGTTATCTTACATTTCTTTTTACTAATGAATGTACAATGTTGTGATGAGTGGAAGCTCTTTTCCAATAATTCTATTGATGATGCACATCATTACTCCAACCATTTATGATATTGTGTACACTTAATTTTTGTTTGCTATCATGTCATTTGCCCAATTGTCTTCATGATAGTCCTGATCAATGGTGAGAATGTTCACATATAACTTTATTTTTTGATAGACATGAATTAGAAGGATTTGTTGGTCTTTGACGTGTCTCCACAGAAAGGCAGAAGCCTATATTGGAGAAATATTTAAATGTGTTACTAGCTATTCGTGCTTTGTTTCACTATCTATGTTGTATTATCATTTAGATATAGCAGAGCTGTATTGATGCGATAGTAGGTGTATCTTTTCAATGTGCATTACCTTTTAATATCGACAGAAGCTACCTTGGAAAGGTTAAGTATAGTGCTTGCTTGGATTGAGTGGGTGAACCACAACAATTTGTGTATATTGGTGGCATACTTAAGGCTTCTCCTTGTTTTCACCATACATAACGCCCAATTCTTGTTTATTTACATACATAACACCTAAATTTGCTTCAAAAAAGTGGCCCCTAAACAGGCCCTTAGTAATTTGCCATTACAGGTTTTCTTTCGTGCATTGTTTAGGTGGCATGGATGAATATTCCTTAATAATTTGCCATTCAAGTTTTTCTTCAAGCATCGGACAAAGTTTGTTTTACAATCTAGATTATGTGATTAGTAAATAATGGTGGTTTATAATCAGCTTAGCCATGGTGCTATGTCATTTATTTTAAAATGTTGAATGTAATGCTTTCTCAAATTTTGTTGGCATGGATGAATCTTCCTTAGTAATTTGTCATTCCAGTTGAATGTTGGCTTTATTTTTCTAATGCAACAGTTTTCATAATATTTGAGATATTATGCTTGTGCTTGTGCTTATTATGAAGGTCACTAATCCATGTTTAAACTTGAATGCTCGTGACTGGGCTATATGGTTGAATGCTTATCATTTTTGCTTACATACATGTCATCCTACCTATGCATTAGGATTGGCTTTTCATTTTGAAATAAAAAATGGATTTATTTCTCATGTGATATGTAATACGTGGGTGGTAAAAAAGTAAAAAGGGAAAGTTGGATGTGGTGTTTGTTGAGATGGTTCTATTTACGAGGCTACACAAAGAGAGCCTTATTGATGAGTTGTTGGGTTACCTACAAAGATGGTATTGATAATGCTATGAGTATGTTTCATGTGGTGATGATTTGACACTTTAGGATGATTTAAATTTTTAAGCAACTATTGTAGTCATTACCAAGGAAAATCCTTGAAGTGTCAATTTATCTTCTTCTACTTCTCTTTCTAATTTCTAGAGATCGTGGCTTTTGTTGTTCAGGAAAATGTTATGGTTAACCTTCGATAATCAAAGTTTGGTATTGCTGGCAATTTTTGGATTGCTACATTTGTGATGTGAAATACGTGGGTGGTAAAAATGCACTTTAGGATGGATGAGTTGTTGGGTATTTACCTGCAAAGATGGTATTGGTAATGTTATGGCTATGCTTCTTGTGGTGATGATTTGGCACTGTAGGATGTCTTAAATTCTTAAGCAACAATTGTTGTCATTACCAAGGAAATTCAAACATAACGATAAGTGGAAATGTGGTTCTTCCTTCCTGCTATATTAATGGAAATTTAGGATGTGAATTGCATATTATTATGATGGTAATCATTGGAAAGGTGGTTCTTCCTTCCTGCTATAAAAACCGTTATTTGTCTATTAAAATCTTCTATTAGCCATCTCTCCTCAGCTTTAGATAGCTTATGAAGCATATTATAATGGTTGTTTTTGGTAAAATTGATGTAGAGTATGTGCATGCAAGATCAGCGTTTTGGTGGTTTTTTTGAAGTTGTTGAATTAAATTCTACTTCACAGTTATTTTTCTTTATAAATCTCAATAAATACTAGCAGGTAGATGAAGTTTCTTTCTAATTTTTCTTTGATGGAGGTCTCCTTCATGTCATGATTTTTTTTTTGTCAACAAGTTTTGAACTGAATGTTGGCCGTTAAAAGAGAAGCATAATAATAAGTTAAGTGTTGTCGAGATAAGAATGATTAGGTGGATGAGTGGTTTTACACTTAGAGACAAAATGTGAAATGAATATATCTGTGATAGGGTTGGTGTAGCTCCTGTGA
>NW_018241959.1:3734-5253 GCF_001263595.1 Phalaenopsis equestris
CTATAAAAATGTGTCTAAAAATACTATATATTTTAGGTGTATCAGTCGGCCATATCTTCCATTATATCTTGGCCGACCATATCTTCCATTAAACTTGAGGAAATGGAAGAATTTATCCTGAATTATCAATTGATATATTAATTAACATGTGAGAAATCATTTTGATTGATCTGCATATCCTGATTTTATGTTGGAAGATGAAAGTGGTATAAATTTAAAAAGTATATTTTAAACAACAATCATTTAGTGTTGCAAATCAAGTCTTTCTGGTTGTTTTTCTCTCGCATTGCCATGCTCTTATATTTCCTTAATGAGGTTTTTCTATGTATTAGTAACTTTGAATTGCATACATTGAAGCACAGGGGGGGAGGTATGAGTGTAAAAATTGATGTTTTAAGTGCTAGATATGTAAATTCATTAGAGTTGTGTGGTATGTTTGTATATCTTGTTGTGAAAAACGACGGTAATAAAGTGAAAAACCGAATCGAGAAAAAATTATACCAGAAAAAGGCGACACAAGATTTACATGGTTCGGCAAATTGCGTACGTCCACGAAGCTGCAGAGGATTTTATTACTTGAGGATTACACCGTCGACCACGTCAACTTACAAGAAATAATTCTTTCTCTCTCTCGCTTTCCTCACCTTGCCTCTCTCCCCACCTTTTCTCTCTATTTATCTACCCGAGAGCAACCACAGCCAAAGGGAGCAGCAGCTTTGCAATAAAAGCTAATCATTGCAATTTTTCTTCATGTAGTTGAAGAGGTGGTTTAATCGAGAGAGCTCATTTAGCTTTGTGTTAATCCATTTTTTAAAGAAGCTTATTAGCCTAATTAAGGAAGCCTCAATTCACGGAATTACAACAGAAAAGCGGGAATAAGGTTTGGTGGGATCCACTTATGGAGAGAAATCCTGATAATACTTCACAAAGGGAATCAAATTAATTAGCAATTAATTTCTGATTATCTGCCATAAAAAGAGTTGTCATAATAGGAGGTGGGCCAGGCTCCACCTACTCAACAAACCTCCCATTTGGAGACTGTGACACCGAATGCACCATCCACTGGCTTCGTTGTCATTTTCCTCAAATGTGATATCCCCCACCTCTACAACTCAATGCTCCGGTATTCATGTCTAGACAAGCTGAAGTCAAGCACAACTACAACTTCTCAAGAGTAACACCCTCTGTCGATATATCAACATCAACACAGTCTTGTACTTCCAAGCCCTTTCCTGGGTTACTTTTGTATATGCTAACAACTCTCATTGCATTGACAATATCCTACCTCAGTTGAAAGCCCTTTTCAACAAGTCCAGTCATGTACCTCTTACTGCTATCAAGCGCAGTCTTCACTCGGTACACCAACTTGTTATGCAATTTCTTCTTCCTTCGTGGAAGTTCTGTCAGCTCTCACTTACTTGAATTTTCATCTTGCAAGATTTCCTTATAGCTCTGTGGTTCACCACCATCTGTCCGTACAAGATCCAGTTTTTCCTCCTTTGGCGCTCTGCCATCTTTC
>NW_018241960.1:0-850 GCF_001263595.1 Phalaenopsis equestris
TGAACTCTCCTCTGTTGATATTCATCATTATATGAGTTTCTTGCTCCAATCTCTCCCAACTAAGTTTGCATATTAATGATATCCATTTGTTGAATCATTTGCTGGTCCATGATACCTTCCGGTGATGTAGAACTAGAACTAGATGCCACAACTACATATATGGAGGGTCTATCCCTTCTTCCACTTCTAGACTCAACAAATGATTCTACTCTCTGAATCATGTGCCTCCCAATCGAATTATGAGGCTGTAATCCTTCATTTATGTGGAATTCTACTCCTGATTGTTCACATAGAGTGAAAATCAAGGTAGGATATCCCAAGCCTCCAGCAGTAGCACTACTAGCAATACTCTGAGCATGATGAACTATGATGAACTATAAACCAACATCTATTGCCTTCATGTTCTGAATGCAATAGTTCAGAACCACTCAATCCTTTGTAACACCAACAAGGTGATTTGTAGGTAAAGTCTGACAGAGATGAAGTGATGTCATACTTTAGACTTAATCGTCAACATGGAAGCGGGGAAGTTAACTATTTTGTTATTCTTTATCTTCAACTCCCCTCTTCCATCAGTCAGAAAGACAATGAATTCTTCTAGTGATGAATCAGTAATTACAAAAGTAGCATATTCATCATGAAAAACATTCCTCACCCTATATAATGCATTGATCCTTTCAGAGGTAAACTCAACTTGCGTACCTCTCACCAGAATGTGATTTCCCGCAGTGAATCTCAGGTTGGCATAAAACTCCCGAACCATCGGGACGATCGCTACGACAATGAAGTATCAAAATCGCTCCCAATTCCTGGCGACAATCAACCTTTCAACCTCGCCTCCCGGGTTCGC
>NW_018241961.1:0-911 GCF_001263595.1 Phalaenopsis equestris
TAATGACTTGAATATAAGCAATAATAACACCTTTCTTCTGTTGAACTCTTCAAAAAACTTCTCTTGGAGCCTTATCATAAATTTTTTTTAAGTGAAAATAAACATATATTGATTCTTCTTACTCTCTCTGTGCATCTCCATAAAACCTCTCAACAAATGTATAACTTCCATATTAGACTTGCACGACATAAATATAAAATAATTTTGAGATTTTTTTTATATCAAGTCATAACCTATGTTCAATTACTCTCCCATAACTTTAATGTATGAAGCCTTAACTTAATTCCAGTATAATTTGCACACTCTCGTGCATCATCTTTATTCATAAAAATAAGAAATAATCTACTCTTTTTCCAATCATTAGACATCTTTTTTGTCTTTAAAATAACACTAAGAAGGTTAGTAAGCCAAGAAATTACCGTATCTCCTAAACATTTCCACACTTCTATTGAAATACAATCAAGTCCTACTGCTTTTCCACACTTCAATTTCTTTAAAAGCTCCTCAACTTCCGTTTTACTAATACAAAAGTAGAATTTTCATATAAAATAATTAAAAAAAATCATAGGAGGTAGCACAATCTCAAGAAGATAAGGCCAATAGAGAAGAGACTTCGGAACCAGCAAGGAAGTCACATTGAGAATTGGAAAAAAGTCACAAAGAAAATCATGTTTATAGTTGATGGGATTGCATGCAAAGTCGTAGGACCTACACACAAATAGGAACCAAACACAACACAAGTGCAGAATACAGTATTGTACATTAGACAAAAACCAAAAATGCAAAGAAATTAGAGGCAATACAGAAATAATATGTGATATAAGAGAAACCACAATAAATGCCGCCCACAAAACTTGGTTGTTGCAGCACTACATCACTTCCTAATCCTTAAACTAAATTTTAATTAGTAG
>NW_018241962.1:0-1210 GCF_001263595.1 Phalaenopsis equestris
TTGCCTACGTCCACGGAGCTGCAGAAGAATTTATTACTTGAGGAATTACACTCGTCGATCACATCGACAATTACAAGAAAACTCTCTCACTCTCTCTCTCCTCTCCTTCTCTCTCTATCTCCCCACCCGAGAGATATACAACCGAAGAAGTAGATTTTGAGGAGTAGCAAGCTTGGCGAATCCTTTTCTCCACCGTAAACCTAAAGGAGAAGCCACGCCCACAAGCATAAAGCACAAAAGAAACGTGAAGAAGCTACAATTGGAGAACCTATTGCTTAATTTATTTAAAGCCAATTATTTTCTGCTTTGAAAGAATGGCAGGACCCACCATAGGAAAGAAACAAGATTCATTTTTCTTTGTTTCCTTCTTGTTGCTTCCCCAAATACCATAAAAGGGAAGCATAAATTAATTCTCATTTTCCAGCCCACAGAAGCAAGGATTAATTTGCGAAATAACAGAGGCGGGAAGAGCTTAGAAAAGAAAGACGCGGGGTTCCAAACTGGGAAGAATATCTGGCGGCACGAGAAGCTTGGGAAATGAATTAAGAGCAGATAAATTAGAATCAATTTATCAAATGATTTCTATAAATATGAATCTGTCGTAATAGGAAGTGGACCGGGTCTCCACCTTCCTCAACAATTCTCCCACTTGGAGACTGAGACGCTAACTGTATCATCCACTGGCTGCACTGCCCTTTTCCTCAAACGTGATATCCTCCACCTCTGAAACTCAAAACCACTATCTTCAAGCTAGAAGACCAACTGAAGTCGGGCACAACTTCAGCTTCTCAAATGTAACGCCCTTGATCAACATATCAGCAGAATTCTTGCTTCCACAAATTTTTTGAAGTAGTAACTGCCCGTCATCTAATAATGATCGAATAAAGTGATACCTGATCTGAATGTGCTTGGTCTTGGATTGAAATGTTGGATTTCTAGCTAGGAATATGGCACTCTAGCTATCACTGTAAAGAGTGCCTTTCTGAACCTCCTTACCCAATTCCACCAAGAAACTCTGCAGCTATATCATCTCCTTAGCAGCCTCTGATACTGCAACATACTCAGCCTCTGTAGTGGACAAAGAAACTGTCTTCTGTAGATTAGAGCCCCATAATATTGCAGTACTGCCAAGAGTATAAATATAACATGTAGTACTCTTCTTACTATCAATGTCTTCAGCTAAATCTGCATCAACATAACCCTGTACCTC
>NW_018241963.1:0-209 GCF_001263595.1 Phalaenopsis equestris
TCTATTGGAACATCGGGAACCCCACGGAGGAGGTAACCTCCGTCATACAAAATTATGGACTCAAACATCATACAAAATATAAATCAACTCACAAACATCATACATAATATAAAACAACTCAAAATTTAATCACAAACATCATACAAAATTCAACTAAATTAATAGTCCAAATGAATTTGCTAACGAGGCTTCCCACGGTCTAAATGAAA
>NW_018241964.1:0-771 GCF_001263595.1 Phalaenopsis equestris
TCAAAATCTAGGGTTTTTAGTGGAATTGGAAGCCACAAGGATAAATTTGGTGGAGTTTCAATTTGTTTTTTGGGTAATATGAATTTAAGAACCGAGTTTGGAAGTTTATAGGGAGTAAATATCGCCTAAAACTGACATTTCAAACTCCAAAAACCGTCATCTCGCGTTCTCGAAAAAAACCCGCCGTCGACAAGCCTTGAGATTTATTGTCTGGACTCTCGAAAAAAACCGCCGTCGGCGCCCAAGGCAAAAATTTCACAGTTTTGCTCTGGTCCGAATGCATTCCAATTTTCTCTATGGATCCAATTTTTATGATGATTCAAGGGTAAATACGAGTAGTAGAGTTCAATACTGCCACAAACTAATGAAAATTTCACATAAAAATACTATAATCACAACAAAAATAAAGATAACTATGGGTTGCCTCCCATAAAGCGCTTGGTTTAACGTTGTCAGCCCGACCTATTTAGATATTATTCAGGTTGACCGATCATTAAAACCTCTTTAAAATTTGGTCTTTTACCCTCAAAATACGGTTTTAATCTGTGTCCATTTACTTTAAATCTATTTCCAGTCTTTTGATCTTTAATTTCAACAGCTTCGTAAGTATAAACTCGAGTCACAGTAAAGGGTCCTAACCAACGAGACTTCAATTTCCTAGGGAATTACTTCAGCCTTGTATTGTAAAGCAAAACTTCTTGTTCTGGTAGACCAATCTAGGGAATTACTTCTTGTTTTGGTTTAAAGTTCTTCTGGTTAATCTTTCGATCA
>NW_018241965.1:0-7693 GCF_001263595.1 Phalaenopsis equestris
TGGTGAGCATGTATTGATGGACCTGTAGCCAGACATTCGTTTAAAAGAGCAAAATGAATTTTTTTTTTACATTTATACCACCCAAAAATTTCAAATCACATAAAAAAAATACCTCTATGTTAACTTTTAAAAAGAGAATTAAGAGGGCATGTATGTAAAAATAAAAGTTTAGGTGTAAGAGATGTAAATACATAGGAATTGAGTGGTATGTATGTAAATCTTCAAAAAATTTAAACATAGTAGAAACGAGAGAGAAGATGAACCTCATTGATTAGCTTTTGCCGTTCTGTGTTGCCGTATACAGGCGCAGTTTCGCGTGACTTGATAGCAAGTTGGCGTCTTTCCCCCTTGGGATAGTCAAGGGAGCCCAACGCGCCACCAGGGTTGGTTGGCATAAAGGCTATCAAAGCAACCAGAGCTGTACGAACTGTGAAAAGTAGAAGAATTTGTCACAAAATTCAAGTCTAGAATATAAGAGCGCGGTTCGTAAGACTCTTCACGAATTCAAAGGTGATTCTTTTTATAAGACAGCACAAACATGGAGATTCTCATGTTCTAATTAGTGAGACATACAGTCCAAGAATATTTGCTTTGATGTCTTTTAATAAAAATATGAAAAAAAATTTAAATCAGTGCTGCGCTCCGGACCAAGTGATTATGGTTCTATATAAAAGTATGGTATCTAAATAGCACATGGCTCAAAATAAGCATCGAGCTTAAAGTAGGACTGAGCGAATCCCCCTCTAATTGTGAATCATCTCCAATAAGGGCATGATGCAAACAATGTGCAAAGAAAAGTTCTTTTTCTGCAAAAGTGTATTCTCAATCGACAAGCCAACCCCCATAAGCTTTAGCACCAGGCTCAGACAACCCCAACCTTGGAAATGGGGATTGAAACTCACAAGAATCCTATAACATTTCAAATAAAACACAAATAAGCAAAATAACAATTATTTATGAAAAGGGGTTCCCTTGTGCTATTTTTCGTCTTTTTTGATAGCTGTACTTAAAAGTAATATCATAAATTGTGATGAATATTCCAGCATGAGACATGAAAAGATACTTCATTAAAAATTTTGAGAAAAAAATTATTAAAGGTTGAGAACCTTCCTTTAAGAGAATGGATCGTAATTTCAAGGAACAAAAAGAAGTTGTGGGATGCTTGGATATATTCAAGATAGAATATATACAAAAATACCCTCCATCTCATCAATACCAAACTGTAACTAATTGGGATTGCTGGAATGGTATCTTCCATTTATATTTGAATAAATTGATGACTTGTCTATAAATCTGACAATAACATATTTTAAATATACGAGGTTGAGAACCTTCTTCACGTATTCAAAACCGTTCAAAAAGGAACAATGAAAATAACAAATAATGCAAAATGTATACGAAAAAAAATTCTAAGTTTTACTAATTGCCTAACCATACTTATTGAAGTTTTTGAGGAGACCTTATCTTCTTCCTGGTAAAGCAAAAAGTTTACCATCCAAATGTGTAACAAATGGCTAAATATGCAAGATCAAGTCAGTATTTGAAGGTGGCAAAGTAGTTAAAAAAACTATAGATGTAGATATCAAAATTTCTGCATCAAAATTGATTTGTTTAAAAGTTTATTATTTCCAAAAGTTAAGCCTTTTAAACCTTATGAATATGATTGTTACAATAGCCATACACCACACCAAAGGGGAAAAAAAATTGTACAGTGATCCCAAAATGCCATGTGTAATCATGGAAGGAACGCTAATATACATAGCAAAAAATCAGAAATTATTAGAAGTTAAAATATATCCAAAAAAGGAACTTATAGTGGGCATAAAAATAAAGGCTTTAGGTTCTACGTTTTAATAAAACAGATTTAAATGGATATTTTGGTTGCTCTAGTCACTGGATTCAATTACTGAATGACAGTTATTAATAATGAAAAGCATTGATATGGCATCATATTAGTTTATACTACAGACCAGAAGAAAGAAAATCGAATAGTAGTATTGCAAATGATGAGAAATGATAAAAATGATTGAAGGTGTTCATCTCAAATAATCCACAAATGAATCCAACAAGCTACTTTTTCAAGAAACAAATAGGCTACGAAAGATTGCCTGATAACTAAGCAAATAACAAAAATATAAGGAAAAAATATCACCCTCTTGTTACTTCTCACCTATGGTGTATTGACACTTTATGGTTTATTTTATCAAATTCTATAGTATCCAAAACAAGCAGGAGACAACATAAACCAAACACTTGTTAGACACCATTTACATGTCCGCTAAAATATAAATAAATAAATAAATAAATAGCATGTGTGTAGTAGTTTGAGTGAAATAGCAGTGATTTGTAACTGAAACTGTGGAAAGGTTGAAGACCTAACTTCTCACATAGAAATTAAGCTCCCATTCTAAACCTTAAAAAAGTAAGTTCTAGTGAATATATGGATATAAGAAATTTAGCTGCTAGGAATCTAATAGGCTCCTTAAAAATCAGGTGATATAAATAAAATGACAAAATATAGCAACAAACCAATGTCCTTTTTCATTTATTATAATTAATTTATTTTAGACTCATTATAAATTAGCATATTAAACGGGTTGGTGTTCAGTTCATGGTTGTTCATTATTCTATAAGAATCCATTCTCAATGCTCCCAAGATCATTCTTTGAAGTCTTTCTCAGAAAATTAAGGTTGAGAATAAACTAGTTCAAAGAGGAGCTATTTAACTGCTTCTCCACAGAATAAACAGGTTTAGTAGCAATTTTTTGGCGACAGCATCAAAGAAAGAGCCATTTTCAGAAGTACAGCTTGACACAATATCTAGTTCATATTCAACCTTATTTCAAAAATATCACTTTCATTACTAGAAAGTATAAAAGCACAATTAAATCATCATCAGTATCATTATACTTATCCCAACAATATAGGCTTAGCTTTCAACGTCTCTGCAAGAAAATCAGCATCATGGAGTGGTGTTGATCCTTTATGCACAGATATCTTTCCAAAACTTCCAGCTAGAAAACATAAAACCAGCATGAAGAAAAAAATAAAAAGAACCCACAAAACAACATACCACTCCATGACGGCTGCCAATGCTCAGGATGATGGTTCGATATGCTCAGGCATATCTTTGTCTGAGTCTCAAAACGCCCATTTGGCTGGAAATTTTCAGGAACTATAAGCGATTTATATAAAAAATGATATACTGAATTGAATTTTACAGCAAATGAATTCTATTAATTACAGTTAGCAGCATGAAGGAAGGGGGCTTGAACGGGTAATCTGCAGGCAACTGAATTCTTCCGTGATAGATCCCTCCTTCAAACTCCGAATCGCGAGGTCCCAAAATCGCAAATTGCCACTCGAATATATTTTCCTAATCCGAAAGAAAGTCAAATCGTCAAATTACAAGTTCGGAATATCCTCACATAAAAACTTAATCGTCCCACAAACTCCTGGTCTCCGCAAACACATATAAAAAGCAGTCATCCAAGTATAAAATCAGACCCCAGAAATTCCACAAACTCAAATTACACCGCAAAAACATGAAGGAGATCACATCCGATTGAAAAGGAGATCCCATTAAAAGGAGATCTAATGCCTGAAGAGAAGATATAATTAGGGTTACGATTTAAAGATACCTCTAGGGGAAGGCTCATGAAATCGTCTGAGGGATTTGACTGCATCTCTTTCAACTCTTGGAGGATCCGCTTCACCGCCGGATTCCTCCGATTATATTTCTCCTCCGCCATCTACTGCCGAGCGCTTCCGCCGCTCGATCTATCAGCTCCAAACACGATGCTTTGGATATACCTCCGGGTTATTATTATTATTATTATTATTATTATTATGTACATAACAATCAAATTTTTGAAATGATAAAATGTCACTATTAGTTATTAAAAAAAATTAAATGCAAGCTATACTAATAAAAGGTTAAAAATACAAATATAAAGTTTTAAATGTTAGATGTATAAATGTATGAGAATTGTGTGATAGTAATATAAATTTTCTTAAGATTTTAATTAGGTTATTAATTCTTCATCTTTAAATTATTGGGTCACAAATATTTTTTACATTTTTAGTTAATTGATAATAAGTTTAAATTTTAAATTAATTCATTATTTTATTGCAAATATTTATATTAAATTCTAAGAATCTCAGTGCATTTAATTTTTAATTTAAACACTGAATGAAAAATGTTAAATGCATACCATATAATTCTTATATATTTATTTCTTGGACACATTAATTTTTATATTTATGAATAAATTCATTTTTAAATGAAATTTATTAAAAAATAAATTTTTTTTAATTTTTAAACAAATGTTTAAAATAAAATTTAAGAAGTTAATGCATGTAATTTTTAATTTTAATGTAAAAAATTGATTAATAATAAAGATATTGACATACATACCATTTAATTCTTATAAATAAATTCCATTATATATCACTGTATAAAAAAATATATGCAAGTGTTGATCCCGATGTGACCTAACAGTCCAAAAGAGAAAAGTAGAGAGAAGGTGGGGCCATTGCAACCTCAGGGTGATTGGAAGCGTCCAGGAAAAACCCCTTAAGCTCAACAACCTACGAGATGGGGTCTCGAGACCAACGAGACTACTTATCAAATCCCTATGACCAAAGGAAATACTAGTAAAATTTTTCTACTAAGTGGAGCATTTGATGTAGATCACAAGGATGCTTTGATCGACACCCTCCTGAGCCACCGAGACATTTTTTGTCTGGTATATCGTTGAGATGCATGACATAGCATTTGACGTCATCTACCACCGTTTAAAAATAAACTTGATGACCTGACCAATGAAGCAGAAGATGTGGACGTCACCTGCTACCGTTTGAACATATACCCGATGACCTGACCAATGAAGCAGAAGATGTGGACGTCAACTATCACATTTGTCACGTCGATCTGGGAGGCGGTGCAGAATCTTCTAGAGGTCGGCTACATCCCATCCAGTATCCAACATGGGTGTCAAACGTTGTCATGATATAGAAATCAAATGAAAATTGGAAGATGTGTGTTGATTTCACTAATCTAAACACCACTTGCTCAAAGGACAACTACCCCTACCATGGATCAGCATGCACGTGGATGCGGTAGTCGGCAATTTCGTGATGAGCTTCCTCGATGCCTTTTCCAACTACCATTAGATCAAGATGCATCTGACCGAAGCTAAGAAGACTGCATTCATCAAAATCGAGGGAGTGTGCTGCTATATTGTAATGTCGTTTAGATTGAAAAATGATGACGCTTCTTACCAATGCATGATGAATGTACTTTATTGCCAAACAGAAAGGAAAATAAAAATATTGAAGTGTGTGCAGATGATATTATAGTGAAAAGTAAAATATCAAAACAACACGAGAGATTTAAAAGAAACTTTTTAAACTCTATGAAAGTCTAATAGGAAACTTAATCATCTCAAGTGAACTTCTGGAGCATCCGCAAATAAATTTTTAGGAACAGAAGTAATAAAAGCTAACTCATAAAAGATTCAGGCATTGATCAACATTTTGTCCTCTGAAAGTACAAAAATTGATTGGCCAAATTGCAGACTTGAGTTGTTTCATCTAAAAGTCAGTCGATAAGGATGTTGTTTTTCTTAAAAATTTGAGACGAACAAAGAACTTCGACTAGTTAGATGAATGTGAACAGTTATTTTTGAAATTGAAAGATTCCTTAAGGTTACCATCTCTCCTACAAAGCCCAAAGGTGAATGAAGAACTTATTCTATACTTGGGGATCAGACTTGAAGTCATCAGCTCAGTTTTAGGCCAAGAGGATCAGACAAACAGTTTTCGGTCAACTATGTTAGCTAGTCCTTCGAGGAACTAAGCTCAGGAGTTCAATTATTGAAAAATTAGTTTTTTTTTTCTCTCTTTATTTATGCATGAAGGCTTCACTCTATTTTCAGACAAATCTTGTTAGGGTCATTACCGACCACCCGCTCAAATAAGTCCTCAATATGCCATAACACTTAGGTCAGCTTCTCGAATGCATGGTAGAACTAAGTGAGATCTCTCCTATATGTCTCAAACCTCTATCAAAGCCCAAGCCACTGTTGACTTCTTGGCTAATTTTTCTAATTCATATGAGCCTGAAAAATAAGCAAAAACTAGTAGCCTTTCTTGGGTCTTGCATATTGACGAAAATCTACTCAAATTGAGGTCAGTCACACTCTAGCAAATCCAAAAAGAGATCATCCACACCACTCGATATAAGTGAGATTTGAAGTCACCAATAGCCAATCTGAGTTCAAAGCTATAATTATCAGGCTATGAATCCCCTATAAAATGGGCGAGCGATAACTCATAGTAAAATCTAACTCACAATTGGTATTCAATCAGCTGAACATATAATTCGAAGTTAGAGAAGAGATGATATCCAATTACCTCAACAACGCAAAGAGTGAGATAAGGAAGTTCAAAGGACATAAGATTTAATGTTGAAGTTTCAAGGAAGTTCCAAGGAAGATTTAAGTTCAAAGGACTTAAGGAAGATTTAATATTGAAAGAATGTTGAAGTTCAATGGAAGTTTGAAGGCAACCAACAAAATTATCCTTAACCTACTAAGAAAAAATGTTGAAAGAGCTAAAAGAAACTGGTCCAAGATCCTACAATTTGTTCTTTGTGCAGTTTGAACAACACCTTCCAAAATAATCGGTCAAACCTCGTTCATGTTGTCACACGGGATGAAGGTTGTGCTACAATAGAATATAACCATCACAATCATAGAATGGTGGAAACCTCCACATTTGATAAGGTGGAATTAGCTAAGTGGTAGGAAGCAAAAAACAATGAAGTGTTGCTTGCTCAAACTTATGGATGAGAAGCAAGCAACTCGCCCTTCTATAGGTAGAAGTGAAGAGAGCAATGAGTCGATACTACAACAACCACATTTTAGAGAAGAATTTCATGGCCAAAGAACCTTTACTAAAGAAATTTGAACTAGCCGCACAAGGATAAGCTATGTGAAAACTTTACTAAAGATATACTTGGTCATTCATCATCGACAAACTGGTCACCACTGCAACAATAATATGGGAAATGGGTGACTTGAACATGGAGTGGTGACGATTTGAAGACATTTTATCCTTAAGAAAGAATTTTGTATCTTGGCAATAAATATATTTTTGTATTTCTACCTTTTTACTTCATTGTCAAGTTCATAAAAATGATTAAGTAAAAATTTCTAATAAGCACACATTACTTAGGTCGACTGACACTCGGGGGAACATGAAAAGTTTATGTAAGGAATTGTCAAGTCAAACGACACTTAGGGATCTCGATTTGACCAGCCAACAGTGGTTTCACTCAAGCAGTAAAACCAATAATAAATGATAACATCCAATTAGTGAAGCTCTTTTTCAATGAAAAAAGAAAGAGAGTTCATGTAGGGAGAAAAAGATGGTGTGTCATTCAGGCATAATTATTATGTTGGCCATCATAGATCTTGAAAGATTTATGTGTAAACGATCATATGTGTCATTTTAAGAATCATATACTATCCTGAGAGATAGAAATATTACTTTTAATAAATTTAATAATTCAAATAATGAAGATCTTTAATGTAATGAGTCGCATAACCATAAATTATTCCCATATCTTATGGTTTTAAAATATGATTTATTTTATTCTGAGGTTTGGTATCCATACAAGAGTAAGCTC
>NW_018241966.1:0-799 GCF_001263595.1 Phalaenopsis equestris
GTCCAAATTCAATGAATTTTCAAATAACTACCTCTGGCGCGTAAACACGAGGTATGCGGTACTTAGGCATGACCTTTTCTGCTTTCCTGGCGCTTAAGCTCCAGTCCTGGGTGCTTAAGCGCCACAATTCATTTGCACAACTTTTTCATTTTTGCTCCACATTTGATCATTTTTCACTCCTTTCACCATTTTTCATCCATTTAACTGTACCTGAAAGAAAAACACACAAATACCTGCCATTAAAGTGCAATATCCTAAAAAAATGGGTATAAAAATATGTACATAAATGCTATATATTTTAGGTGTATCATAAACCAAAAATTACAGTGAAGTAAGTTGACCATACAACACAAGTACACGTGTCAAGTAGTATGCAGTCTAAGTTTGCATATCGATCCCATGTGAAAATGTTTAATAGTTTATTTCAATAGATGAATCTCTAGTTTTCTAATTTAGTGAACCTAGCTTACATGATTTCAAAGAAGTTTTTTAGTCTTAAGATTCTAGAAAAAAATAGAGTAAATTTCAGGCAACAGATAACAAAAATAGTGTAAAAGATCTTGTGAGTTTCTTCAAGAATGATAAGGCTCATGTCTTTGTGATTTGAGGATCATGGTGATTGTGGCTTTTGTAAATGTTTTCCTACGTGATTGTTATCAATCGGGGATGCTGAGAATTAGTTCTCTATTCTTTTTGGCTTAAAGGACCACATCCCCACTAGGAAAGCTATGAGGTGTGTTCCTCCACATGATACGGGCCACTTTGAGACCACTGCTCAGATGGATCGCATCTCCACTGA
>NW_018241967.1:0-207 GCF_001263595.1 Phalaenopsis equestris
ATTATTTTAAAATAAAAAATTTCTCACTTTTAAATATGAAGTATGTCAGTTTATTGAATATCATCGCATGTCCTTTCCTCCCCAGATTTACAAGCCAACTACACATTTTACTTTGATTTATATTGATATTTGGGATCCTTGTAAACATCTTGCACACTTTGAAAAAAAAAATGATTTGTAACATTTACTCATGATTACAAAAGATTA
>NW_018241968.1:0-904 GCF_001263595.1 Phalaenopsis equestris
AGTCTCTCCTGTGCCATAATTAAGGAATTTTCCTCTTCTTTCTAATTTAGTACAACTAATTCATGAGCGTTAACCTCCTTTTTACTAGCCTCCACAACCAAGAAAAAATTCTCAAAACCATTCCATCCCCAGGTTTTGAGGGCTTTACTCATTTTAAGATGAAGAAGCCATAACTTGATTAAAGAATCTTCATGAATTATACCACCCCAATTTGCAGCCACCCTGGCAGTGAAAAAGGGTTGCTCAAACTAAAGATTAATGTATATGAAAGGAGGAGGAGTATGGGGGAAAGGAGGGGGAGCATCAATAGAAATTAGGAGTGGTCTGTGGTCAGGCTAGCCATGCTTAAATGTGTAACAAAAGTGTGAAGGAATTGTTGGAGCCAAAGATCATTAGCAAAAATTCTATCATGCCTTCCCAAATATTAGCTCTCCTCCAAGTGAAGGAATGGCCAGTGAAGCCCAAATCAAAAAGGCCAGCTGCCTGCATGTTATCACATAAGGAAGTGATCTTGGAGAGGTTAGAAGGCCTTCCCCCAATCTTTTCAGCTGAAGTAGCAGTATAGTTAAAATCTCCACCGACCAACCAATTGGCAGGCATGTTTGAGGTAATTGAATGTAGAATAGACCAGAGCTCCACTGTGGAGGCCTTGTTACATCCAACATAGATAAAGGTCATAAAGCCAGAATTACCATTCATAGAAAAACAGAGATGGACCATTTGAGAATGGTCTAATAGTGCAGCCCATGAAATTTCTTTTTTGCAAAGAACCCAAATCTTATTGTTAATTTTTGTAAAATGGGAAAATCGAGAAAATTTGTTGATTATCTTTTGGTGATGTTTATGGGCCATACATTCTAGAATAAAGGTGCACCAGAGTTTATTTTTCTTATTAAGGTCAAGA
>NW_018241969.1:0-464 GCF_001263595.1 Phalaenopsis equestris
GAGAGAACAACAAGGACTACATAAAACTTAAAATAGCAATAAATAAAGAGATTTATGTGGGACGAGAGATTTATGGAGAGAGAAATTCTAGGCCACAGGCATTCATGCTTATTTAAAAGTATTATCTAAAATTTTATTATTAAATTTTATTACTATCATCACTTTGCTACTTCTATAATCATTTATACTATAATCATTAATGATAATGTCATCGTATGGTCCCAAGCCTCGATGTGAAAAGAGGAGGCTTGTGCTAGGTAGTTGACAGCTAGCGTAAAATCTGTCCAAAAATTATCACATGAATCCTTTTGATTTGTGACACTAAATAGTCACAATGGAGAAAAAACAATTCATGCAGCCTCCTCCACTTAGTGAGATTAAGGTTTTGTTGTTGTTGTAATTGAGCAAGTTGAAAGTGTTGCGTGCGGGAAAATTCACAACAGTAGAATGATATTTTAACAGTT
>NW_018241970.1:0-384 GCF_001263595.1 Phalaenopsis equestris
ACTTCTCTTGGTTCTAATTTTAATTTAGATTAAAGAAAATCTAATTTTTTAAATTATTTAATTTATTATATTTATATACTTTTTGATATATTTATAGTAAGTTATATATAAATGGAGTGAATAAGTACATTATTTAATCAAAATCCACACTTCTGAAGACCGTGTCTATCATAGAATTTGTACGAGTATTTGTAAAACTACAAATGAGATAGCGGGACTAACCTCGTGGGTCTTGGATTGAGAACAATTTGATTATGTATAATATGAGAATTTATCGTCAAATTTTCTACACATATTTAGGGAAGACATTTCATAAATTGCATAAACTGTCATGAGTCCCTCCCACGTGAGGTCAAAAGTCAGTTTAAAAAAATTGGTTTAAAA
>NW_018241971.1:0-644 GCF_001263595.1 Phalaenopsis equestris
ATATATAATGGAGCACTAAATAGTATTAAGTGCGTCCATTTACATTAAGATTAAATCAACAACCAATAACGCAACCATAGTTTTTAATGTGAAAATCACATACATATTACACAATTCTTATATGTTTATGTATCCAACGTCTAAAGTTTTAAAGTTATAACACTTTGGTGGCATAACCCTGTCGGTCAACATTTTTTTATTTTTGAAAATATTGAAAAAAAAATTTTAATTTAATTCAATATAATAGGTATATATTTTTTTTGTTTTAAAAGTAACGTAGTTTAATTTTCAAAAAATAAGACCAAATGGATCTCATTCGTCTAATAGTTTGCATAATCGTGTCTGATATCGCAAATACTACACCTTCCCAAAAGATAAGTGTATACATCGGCGATGGACACAATCCTGCAAACTAAGAGATTTGTGATATTTGTTTGGCCTACGAACTTTTTATGTGTGACCAACAAGTTCTCTTATTTAATATAAAGATTAAATAGGGTTTATTTTACCTGGTTTCCAAATTCTCTATAAAGGCGAGCCCTTGTAGTTAATTACATCCCAAATGATAGGGGTCACTTGAGAAAACCTCAGTGACCTCCCAAACTATATTAATATGTGACTGAGTTTTGGAGACGATGTTATTC
>NW_018241972.1:0-467 GCF_001263595.1 Phalaenopsis equestris
TATGAATTAATGTTATGTTGCAATTTTTCGATGGTCTGTATGTGTCGAATTAGTTTGAAGGGGATTAATTGGTTATAAAATATCTAATATATATACATTGATGTTTTGTTGAGAAAATTACAAATTCTGCGTGACAGATTGATCATTTAACTATAAAAATCTACAAATAAGCTGTTTACAAAACACAGAAATCAAACAACTAAACAGTTTATCCAGAACAAAGGCAGAATTGTCATTTATCCAGAATCAATTGTTTTCCCAATGTACAAACCAAACAGCCAGCCAACTTATCAGGATCAGCTGCTCATCAACAGATTATCAGAATCAGTTGTTTATCAGCAGATTATCAGAATCAGTTGCTTATCAGCATAAGCTGGATAAGCTGCAGCTGCCCCAAACAGACCCTTAGACTTCTAATACCTCATGTGATAATTTTGTTGCAAAAATTACATTTAATATACATGCAG
>NW_018241973.1:0-5046 GCF_001263595.1 Phalaenopsis equestris
AAACAAAAAATATACCATTTGTACAATTTGAGGATTTTGTTTGAATGGTTACAACGATAAGACCTTAAGATGAATCCCTTAAAGTGAGCCTTCGGCTTTACCTCCGAGAAATTTCTAGGATTCATTGTCTGTCATCGGGGAATTGAGATCGACCCGGATAAGATTAAAGTTATCTTAGAAATGCATCCACCCAAACAACTACGTTCTTTCCAAGGGAAGTTGGCATATCTGAGACGCTTTATTTCTAATCTCTCAGGTAGGTGTCAGCCCTTCTTGGAATTAATTAAAAGGAGGCTAAATTTTTTTAGGAAGAGAAATGCCAACGGGCTTTCAAGGACATTAAGCAATATTTAATGACACCTCCTATTTTAGCAGCCCCTGATTCGGGAAAACCTTTAATACTTTATACCACGGCCTTAGATGACTCTCTTGGAGCTCTATTAGTCCAAGTCAATGACGAGGGTAAAGAAAATGCACTATACTACTTGAGTCGTCGTCTAATACTGATGGAGATAAGATATCCACCTATAAAGAAGCATTGTCTAGCTTTGATTTTCATTGCCCAAAAGCTTAGACACTGCATGCTTTCTCATAAGATTACCCTGATTTCAAAAGTTAATTTGTTGCAATATTTGATGACCCAACCAACACTTTTTGGGCATTTAGCAAGTTGGTCAATGATTTTATTACAATTTGATATAACTTTTGTTCCCCTCCATGTTATTAAGGGAAAAATTTTAGCAGACTTCCTTTGCACACCCACTTCCAACTAGGTCCCCTCTTAATGACAAGTTACTAGATGAACAAGTATTACAATTGGAATTCTCCAGTGCGCAACACTGGGAGATGTACTTTGACGGAGCTTCGTCAACCAATAAAGACAAAGGATCAGGCACAGTTATACTGAGCAAAGCAGAGATTGGTTTGATCTTTATCATGCCAGATAAGAGTATGCTGAGGTTCTCCTATCACCTGACAGAGCCATGTACCAACAATGAATCAGAATATAAAGCTTTAAATTGGAGTTGGCAATCTCAATGGATATAATAGGCATTGCCATCTATGGTTCACAGCTCATCATCCAACAAGTTGTTGGACAGTACAAGATTTTAAAACCAAGATTAACAAAATACCATCAATACGCAATGAAGTCATGGGAGAAAATTCCCAATATAACTTTCTACCAGATTTCTAGGGGAGATAAAGCTCATGCTGGCGCTTTAGCAAAACTTGCTAAGGAGCTGGCATGTCCCCTGGAGGATTTCGTTGATATTATAGTACAAGGAAGACAAGTTTTGTCTCAAATCAACCTCATAAATCTATAGAAACTAAGAAAAGAAAAAGAAATGATAATTGCAGTTGCTGATAACAATGAAGATTGATGCAAGTCATTAATAGAATATTTGCATACTGGAAAGCTGTCGGAGGACAAGTCAGCAACACACCACATCACAAAAAGGGCTATGTCATATGCTCTAATAGGTGATGTCCTCCATAGAAGATCATTTGATCAGATGTGGCTATGATGTTTAAGCACAACAGAAGCACAAAATATTGTCAAAGAAGTACACACCGGATTGTGTGGCACTTACCAGTAGAGCCAAAGATGAAAATGAAGATCAAGAGACTCGAATATTATTGGCTAGCGATGATGTCCGACTGCATGGATACAACCAGAAGATGTCACCAATGCCAAGTGCATGGGGTGGTCTTGCACCAACCTCCAAATGTACTGCACCCAACAGTTACCTCATGGCCATTTGAGTGTTGGGGCACGGACATAATAGGTCTGATAGACCCTCCGTCCTCCAAAGGACACAGATTTATACTTACCGCTACAGATTACTTTTCCAAATGGACAGAGGCAGTGCCATTACGAGAGGTTACAACACAGCATGTCCTTCAATTCTTCAAGAGCAGTGTTGTCTACCATTTTGGAGTTCCACGCAGAATAATCTATGACAATGGAACATCTTTCAGAAGCATCAAAATCAACAATTCCATCAAACGACACGAGATAGACTGGAGATACTCTACAATTTATTATCCTAGGGTAAATGGCCTGGTTGGGGCCTTCAGCAAGACATTGGTACAGATTTTGAAGAAGATACTAGATGAAAAAAAAGAGATTGACATAACAAATTGCTAGAAGCTTTGTGGGCCTACTGGACGATGCTCGTGTACGGGTCTGAGGTCGTACTATCGTTAAAAATTCAGACTCTGTCTCTCAGAGTTGTTGTCGCCAATCAACCGACAGCAGAAGAATGTCCAAAACTTAAACTTGAGGAATTAGAAATTCTCGAAGGAAAATGACTAGAAGAACAACAATATTTGGAGCACTATCAAACGAATATGGTACAAGCTCTTGACAAATTGGTCCGCTAGAGGACATTCAAATTTGGTGACCTCGTATGCGTGCTCAAAAGGTCTATTCTTGCACGCCACAAGATAGGTGAAAACTTTGAGCCAAATGGGAGGAACCATTTTTTCGTGGAAAAGGTCTACACAGGAGGAGCCCACCAGCTAGTAGATTAACGAGGTGAAAGACCAATGCTGCCAATCAATGGACAATACCTGAAGACATACTACACAACTTAGCATTGCTTGATATGAAATTTTGAAATTTTGATCATTTTAGGGTTATCTATTTGGCCAAACGACTGTGATCGGGTCCAAATTTTTTTTGAAATAAAATTATCCTCAATAAAATGAATGCTTTCTAAAATTACATACTTTGACTTTCTTCTTTCTACCTTTTAAATTTGATATTCTACTAAATTAAATTAAATACATACATAAATGGACAATTTTCTCACCAACATAAACTAAAATTTTATCTAATAAACACTTAATTTTGTTCTTGTTCCAGCTAAATTTCAGCTCATTGATGTTTTTCTTATCATCTGCAGAGAAAAAATGTCAGGCCAGAAGCTGATCTTTACTTTCAAAGATGGATGGAACCTCACACTTAACGAGGAAAGGGCACCGTAGGGTAGCACCATAGAATTTGACATGGACTTCAGTCAAGTTGACATGGACTATGAGGGTCCTCTGATGGATGTGGTTAGTCTTTAGGAAAAGGAAGGGCTGCCATCACTACTATGGTTAAGCACCAGAGATAATTCCTCGCTGATTCCTTGCCTGAAAGGAAAAATGTGATAGTACAGGAAAACCCGATGGAAGGGACTAGTCACCTGCCGTCTATGATAGCTATGGTCAATGATAGCTACACCAACCGGGGGCCTAGTCGTTGCCAATGATGAAAGACCACCAGATGCACCACTGTAGAGAACTCAGGGCAGAAACGCCAACCATCGAAAGCATAGGGCTTTCTTACATGAAGAAAGAAGACATCAGAAGGAGAAAGAAAACTTGCTCACCCCTATCCCTGAGGGGAATATCTACGATCCAGGCATGAGAGAGACCTCTTCTAGCTTACCTGCTACAGACAATGAGTCTAAGTTTGCTATAGAGCTGGAGATACCATGAGTTTTAGATGTTCTTTGTACTTGTTGCCCGACATGCAACACCAAGATACTTACACGTATACCAGTTACAGGGGCATTTGTGGAGTGTCTGGACTGCAACGTCCTCTACCTGGAGCACTGCATTACTTTGGAGGAGTATGTGTCTACTGACGATGGATTTTAGACCACTGATCACCCAATGGGGGAGCCGTATATCCTGTTGGATACAGAGCCGTATATCCAGTTGGACACAGAGTCATATGTTCCGCTGTAGACAGAGACAACATCAGCTTGGATTCCTGCTCATACTGAAATGAGGAGTATCCTCGATAACCGCCAATCGTTTCCATGATAGAATACTATAAGATGAGTAAAGTAAACAAAAGGGAATTTGAATTCTATGAAGAAGTTCAAGGAAGATTCATCAACATACTAGAAGGCTTAGAGCTATACACCAGGGTCTTCTCCGAAAGCAACGAAAGAAGTATTCTCGACTATATTTTTTATCTAAGAGACAGAGGTCAAGCGGGCCTTTTGATGGAAAGAACTTATTCTGAGCCACGGAAATGGATGTGTGGAAAGGGCATGATCACTATACAATGTGGCTGCTGTTACAATTTCACCCAAGACAGACAAGGAAATTGATACACCTAAAATATATAATCTTTTTAGACACATTTTTATACCTATTTTTGAGATATTGCACTTTAATGGAAGGTATTTTTGTGTTTTTCTTGCATATACAAGTGAAAATGGAAAAAAAGCTTAAAGGAGTGAAAAAGGATCAAATTTGGAGCAAAAAAGGTGAAAAATTGTGCAAAAGAGTTTTGACGCCTAAGCACCAAATCCGGCGCTTAAGCGCTGGTTAAATAGAGAAGGTCGCGGCTAAGTGCCGAGACCCTACACTTAAGTGCTAGTGGCAGTTACTAGACGAGTAAAATCAGTTTTCATGAATTTTGCATAAATTTTTAAGGCACCTATTGGCTTAATAGGTGGTTGTAACCACCATGGATGAAAATTATCATGAAAGGATGCATCTCTTGAGCAAATACATTGAATCAAGACACATTTTAAAGAGATCCCAAGGCACCTCTTCGAAAACTATAAAAGAAAGAAGAGTGGACTTAGAAAAGAGTCCTAAAAATATTGGCAAGTTTTGAAAGTTCTTTTCTAGGGAGTTAGTTTAGAGAGATTTTCAGAAACCACTTTTTATTTTACTTTATCCTTTTTGTTATTTTGTTTTGAGTGATTGTAAAAGAGAAGAGATTCAAATAAACTTCAAGAGTTTTGTGGAGGACTTGAGATAAGTTTTTATCTTTTTATTTTAAACTACTTTTAGTTTTAATTGAGACTTGTTATTGGTTTGACAATGATTTCTTCTTTTAAACTAAAGTATTATTTTATTTTCTCCATGGATTCTGAGTAGTTTTGTTTATCTTTCTTTTTAAAATGATAAGTAATTAAGTTTTGGATAGAAGTTGTTGAGAGTATTGATCTTTAATGTTGGAAGAAGTTGTGATGATTTAAATCCATGCACTTCATTTACTTTTTGATTTGGCCAATCCATATGTTAAAATTT
>NW_018241973.1:7263-8536 GCF_001263595.1 Phalaenopsis equestris
AATTATTATAACCCAAGTTGGAAGAACCATCCCAACTTTATCTGGAATAACAATTTAGGTGGTAATAATTAGCAATGGGTGAACAACCAAGTAAAACCATTGGGAAACTCGAACAACCAAGGGAATAATAATTATAGATCTACTTATCCTCCAGGTATCAACAGTAATACACAATTAAGGATAAGAAGTTGTCTATAGAAGAAGTGATGTTACACATGGGTAATCAATTACAAAGTCAAGGAGCTATAATTAGAAATATTGAGAATCAACTTGGGCAAATTGCAAGTTCATTAAGTAATAGATCCCAAGGAACACTTCCTAGTAATACTGAATCAAATTCAAAAGATCAGAATAAAGAGCAAGTTAAATTCGTACAACCTAGAAGTGAAAGAGAGTTGGAAGGTAGGATTCAAAAAGAGATTGGAGTAGAGAGAGAAGAAATTGAAGATTCAAAAGAGGACGCTCCTAAAGATTCTGAAAGACCTATTTCTTCACCGAGAATTGATTTAAAAAAACCACCACCTCCATTTCCTCAGAGACTTCAACAAAAAAAGTTGGATAAGCATTTTTCAAAATTTCTGGAAATATTTATGAAGCTTACAATTAATATTCCATTTGCTGAAGCCTTAGAACAAATGTCAAGCTATGTAAAGTTTATGAAGGATATTCCTAACAGAAAAAGGAAGTTTGAAGATAATGAGACTATTGCAGTTAGTGAGGAGTGCAGTGCTATAATTCAGAAGAAACTTCTTGAAAAGCTTAAAGATCTTGGTACCTTTACAATTCCATGTGCAATAGGAGACAGATTTTATGGGAAAGCTTTATATGATTTGGGTGCAAGCATTAATCTTATGTCATTATCATTATTTAAAAGATTGGGATTAGGAGAAATAACCCCTACTACTGTAACTCTACAGTTAGCAGATCGTTCAAAAACCTATCCTAAAGGAGTTATAGAAGATGTCCTAGTGAAAGTGGATCAATTTATCTTTCTTGTTGATTTCATTGTGCTAGATATGGAGGAAGATAAAGAGATACCTATAATTGTTGGGAGACCTTTCCTAGTCATAGGAAGAGCAATGATAGATGTGCAGAAAGGGGAATTAACAATGCGCATCAATGATCAAACTGTTACTTTTAACATTTCAAAAATAATGAAATACCCTACAAAAGGTAAAGATGATGAATGCTATAGAATGGATGTCATAAGATATCTGAGCGAATGTCATTTCAAGACTACTTATGAAGAAAAATCTGAAGAAAAAGATTTGGA
>NW_018241974.1:0-600 GCF_001263595.1 Phalaenopsis equestris
TATATATATATGAATTTTGAGTATATTCTATCTATGTACTGTATTAATTTCAAAATAGTTTTAAGGGGTTTAAAAACCATCATGATTAAAATTTAGTTGAAATAATTTAAGGTAAACCCAACCAAAATAAATAAATTGAATTATAGCCCAATTAAATAGTAAATTAATAATTTTTTTTATTTTTTAGGTATACTTAAACCTAATGAAACTTAATGAGAATTGATATGTTAAAGGTTTAAATAGAATCAAAGGTTTATTTGATTTAGTAAGAACTAGTAAAGAAAATTATTGCATGCAAGTAAACATTTTTATTTTTTAAAATTTTATGAAGAAAAAAGTTTGGTACCGAGCTCTTTTGATACCACGAATGTTTAGTTTGCTAAAAATAAAATAAAATTTAAAAAAATTATAGAATATTATGATTATCATGAATTTGAAGTGCTTTCGAGATTTTTGGTTCAGTGTAAAATAAACTTAGGATTTTATTGTTTTATTTTATTTTTATTTGAAGTATATTGAAAATAATGTATTTAATTGGACAAAGGACATTAGACAGCGAGCGGCGGCTACCGGCAAAGGGCTGCGGAGGAGGCGGCGGGC
>NW_018241974.1:727-1122 GCF_001263595.1 Phalaenopsis equestris
AAAGCGGGCGGTAGCGGCGGGCAGTGGGCGGTGGCCAGAGGGCAACAAGTGTCGGGGATGGGTAGCAGAAACCAAAAAAAATTGACCATAGATGGTAGCGAGCGGTGGCGCGGAAATACGATATAGCCTGTCAGCGGCAGCGAGCAAGTGGCGATTGTGGCGGTAGCCAGGAGGCGGCGGTGGCAGGGCAGGCAGGCGGGTGGGGGTTGGCGGCGGCATGCGGGTGGGAAGCGGCGACTGCATGCGGGTGGGAGAAGACGACTAAGGGCGGCAGGCGACGAAGACTTGCCTATAACATGTTACATGAATGATGTAATTTAAATTAAGTTGAATTCCTAATTCAATCAAAACGAACTACAGTATAAACTTCAAATTCATTAAAAATTTACATTATA
>NW_018241975.1:0-311 GCF_001263595.1 Phalaenopsis equestris
ATTTAAAAAATAATAACCTTTTATATTAAGAATCTATATTAATGTTGTGATAATGTGGGTAACATACTTGAAGTGTTTATATGTGTAATGTAGGAGCACTAATTTTTGAAAATAGGCCCCTCCAATTGAGATTCATTTTCTATATGATAATCATTTGAGTATTTGATCGATTAGTTTGAACCTTATTGACCCTACTTTTTATAGGATTAGGTTCATAGTCTTTAAGTTCATTCATACATTGTTTGCATTGCAAGCCATGTAGACTCTGCATAAAGATTAAGGCATGTAGGTTGAACTCATTATTGCATTTC
>NW_018241976.1:0-7901 GCF_001263595.1 Phalaenopsis equestris
TGTAAACACATAGGAATTGAGTGGTATGCATGTAAGTGTCCTTATTTTTTTGCCCCGAATAACTGCTTTTGCAGCTTGGGATTGCTCTGCATGGGTTCGAACTTATGCATTATTTCTGGAGGAAAGATTGGTATGCTTCCGGTTATTAAAGTATGACATTGAAACCGAATGCCTTTCTAAACCGACTGACGTATCAGAAAAGGTATCGAAATTAAAGTGTTTTTTTTCACTATTGCAAAGCTGCCATTTATGGTTTTTCCTACTGTTTCTTGTAAAAATAAGTAGCTGAAAGCCAGATGCATCTACCAGGGCCAAAGTAGAATGAGAGAGTTGAATTCTGAAGAGTTGTTAGAACAATTGACCGCACTTCAGCAATTATTGCATCGTCTTATTGGATGTCGTGTAATCATCTTGTGATCCTAACTTATGTTTTAGGGACATATACATACATAGCAGACAATTCTTATGAATTTACATATCTCACACCTAAACTTTCATATTTACACACATAGCGTTCAAATCTTTAATATCACATAAATAATAGCACTATTATCACTATTTAAAACTGAAACACACCTTTTAATGCATAGGTTTAAAGCTCCAAAATGCTATGTATGCAAATATGAAAGTTTAGGTGCCAGATATATAAATACATAAGAATTGTGTGCTAGGTATTTTAATTTTCGCATGTGGTGCTTACTTTTTTTTTTTTGTTATAAAGCCAGATGGAGCTGCAGTTAGCAATTATGTAATTCAATATGCCCTAGCTTTGGTAAGTTTCTTCTTCTTTCATTGCAAGTTTCTTCGGCAAATTACTGTCTTCTTCCTGCTATTTCAAGCTCCGTGCTTCATCTGATTTTGGCGCCACTTATATTATTTTATGTTACTGAAATTTTTTTGTTTAAACTTATTTATTCTTTAGGCTCTATTGTTTTTTCCTTTTTTGTATTATTAATTACTTTAAGCATTGTACTACTATTCTATTTGGGTTTGTAAATATTACTAGTGCGGAAATTGGAATGTTTTGTTGCTCATGTTTTTTATTTAGATTTCTCCTTGCTTGTGTATTGTTATTGTTCGCAGTTCCGCCTATAATTTGATAACATTTTAATTGCTCTTTTTGCGCATTATTTCTTTTCATGATTTACTATGATTTACCATATTTTTACTTGATTTAGCTGATATAGTCATGTAATTATTTTGTCTTAGTTGAAGTCCATAAAATTTTACATTAACTTTATTCGTTTAAATTCCATGACACGTTGTTGTCTTTAGTTGCACATTTCATTGTTTGTTGTTTTATTTTTGTGTAATGTTTTATTTTATGCTTCATTTATAAGTCTTATTTGCAATTAAGTTGATTGTGATGGGCCCTAGCATCACTTTTAATGTCAAGATACAGGCTTCATTTAGAACTTCAATATTGTCGCCACTTTAGGGTTTTTTCTTACGTACAAGTTCTTTTAGGGTTAAATATATGTTTTTTTCTTAATTTTTCTTTTATTTTTACTGATATGCGACTTTAGCAGCTAGGTGCCTTCAAATCCTTGTAGTTGAACCACTGATCCTTGTGGCTATGTGCCTCATCCATTGTTGTTGATACCAGGTTTAATCTAAAATGCAGCAAACACAATATTATTACAAGATAGGGGAAAGCAACAATAACAGGGTTCTCATAACATAAATAACAGCACAACAACACACACAACACCCTAGGATAAATATGAGGGTGGTAGGTGGTGGCTGAACCGCAAAAGGGATGCAGGTTGGGATTGAGACAGCTGCGGGAAGGTAGGTTGAGGGTGGCGGCAGGAGTAGGAGGGCTGGAGATGGGTCTAAGACAATAGGTTAGGTCGTGGGAAAGGAGATAAGGCAGTAGGTGGGAAGGTCGAAGGTTGCGACCTACAGGGATTGAGGAGTTGAAGTTGGCGGCTGCAGATTGGAAGGCAAAGGAGGGGACGACTGATAGCTAAAAAGTTGCGATGAAGCAAGTCAGTCAATCATGTAAGTATAAGTGTCAAGTAATGATGCGGTTAAAGTGTACTGCGTATTAATCCCACGAGGAAAGTGCTAAAAATTATTTTGGAAAGCGAATATCTAGTTTATTAAACTTTTAAACCTAATTTAATGTGATAAAAAAATTGATAAATTTCTAAAATCCTACTTAAACATAGAAATAAAAAATGCGATGTTGGAAAACAAAGAAAAATTATAGCAGAGAAATCTTAAGATTTTTCAAGAGATGTGAGGCTCGCGCCTTTGTGATTCAGGTATTGGGGTGGTTCATGGTCTTTTTTGACTTTCCTCTACGTGATGGTTGTCAACAGGGATCAATGCCCTCCTTATACCTATGCCGAGGTCAAAAGAAGGCTAGAATCCATGAAGTTGAGGCTTCCTCAATCCACATGACATTCTGCAATACTTTTTCGATCCCCTTTCTAGGTTTAAAATTTCAGATAAAATATGCTTATTATTACTCATATTTTGTGGTTAATCATTTTGTTTTTCTACGAAACGGGCATGAGTCACAAATCATAAAATATGTTAACATCTTAATTGACCAGATCATGAATAAATGAAACTTTATGGTTAACACAACAACAATAAAACCTTATTCCTCAAGAAAACTATATAGGAAAAGAAATTATCCAAAATAATCACGAAAATCACAATCCATATATCATTGAGACACGAAAAGGAAATTAGCCACGCATGATCGAAAGAACTAGAGAAAACAAATCTACTGGAATCATTATTGCAAGCATAACTCGAAAGTAAAAACTTACAAGATGATTGTTTCCTCTTTCACAACAAAAATTCCTTCTCTCATACAATTCTCTCCAAATAACATAAGAAAATACAAAGAAAAAAGAAGATAAATAGCCCTTGGGACCTCAACCTTAAGCAAGGAAGATCATCCTCAAGGGAGAGCTCTCAAGTCTTCAAATGTTGTCTCTAGCCGCCTCCCAATGTCTAATTTTTATGATGCCCTGAAGCTTTATTTTTATAGCCCAATTCTTGAATTTTGTAAGAAAAATCTTTCCAAAATAATTTTTCGCTCCGTCGGCGTGTTCGCACCAGACACCTGGATCGGGTGGCGTGGTCACACCTGATCCCAGCGTGGTCACGCCGGCCCTCCAAATTGTTGATGTGGTCACGCCCATTTGTGGCGTGGTCATGTCGCTTGTGACGATATGGTGGCGTGGCCACGTCGCTTTTGGGCCTTTTTTTTTTTTTTTTTTTTTTTTTGAAAGTCAAATGTACGTACGATCTCTGCACAACATTAACAAAAACCTTCTAGAAGTGTAAATCCATAACAAAAAAGGGGGCATCAACTCACATCCACTCAAATTAATCCAGATCAATCTCTGTTGGGGGAGTATCGATGAGGGACTCTCTTAAGAAACACTTCTCAAGTAGAGTCTCACAATTTTTTCCAATAAAAATAATTGACGCCATTTAATTTTTTGTCAGTAATTTTAGTCACTGATGAAATCAAACTTATCATAGCATGGTTTTGTTTACCATTCATGATTATATCATTAAATTTTCAATGAGAATGAATCAAATAATCCCAATAATAGTGTAATCTTGTTGTCAGTTGCGAGTAAACCAATAAGCTGAATCGCTTACAGATGGACTTCTCAACATGATGGCACTAACGAAACGATGCCAAAAGAAGAGAAGATGACTCTCCATTACCAAAAGAGTTGTGAGAGGTCGCAGTAAACGAACAAAAGAAATCGACTGTTCAATGGAAATCGAACTGGACCTTCCGATGGAGCGTTCAATTTGTTCGAATGGATCAGCCATCTACTTAAGCAGAAGAGAAAAGTGAGCCGATCTGTTTGAATGGAAGAGATGAGTGTTGGCTGGGGCTCGAAACCCTATCACCTTTGCTTCGAACTGAACAATGGAAGTCGCAACCAGAGCGAGCTAGGGACGACTTTTACGGACTAGCGTCATAGAGAGGGCTACAACTTAAATGGAGACTCAGGAACAACCTTGAACTGACCAAAACCGGAGCGAGCTAGGAATGACCGTGACCGGAGTGAGCTAGGATTGGTCGTGACCGGAGCGAGGTAGGAACTGCTACGACCGGAGAGAGCAAGGGATGGCTCTAATACCATGTAAAGGAGCAATTCCTTCTCTAATTTCTTAATTGAAAATATATTTTCATATTTATATACACTCCAATCTCAATATATTAAGAATATCTCTAATAAAGGAAATATCATGTAATTAGATCTCCTCTAATTATGTTAGCTAATATTAAAAATACATTTATTAGACTTCTAATAATTTTAGACTTCTAATAATTAAGCTTCCTAATATACAACCATTAGATATTTACTTTCTATAACTAATCTAAACAATATTGAAGTGGAAATCTAATTTAGTTCTAAAAGTCATATCATTTAATTTTAAAAGAAAATAATCTTTAAAAAGGACTAGAAATTCCAGAAAATAATTTAAAAATTAGAATAAGAAGGAATTTGTTTGTTTATATCGTTCCTGTGTTTAGGCAAATTCTTTTAGCTACTTAGTTTTTATTTTGGTATAATTATTTTGTCATGGTAGAAGTTAATATTGTCACTTCCCATATGCTTAATCGTTTTATTTACTGTAGATCTATGACAATTTGATCTTCTGCATCTTGTTTCCATGTGAATTTTATGCTATTAACTTACTGTATGTTGACGCACTAGTGTTTCAAGAAATCTGCTTTCATGTTCTTCATTTTTCATTCTTGTTTATGTTATTTGAGGATGTATAATGTTGTAATGTTGTAAGAGTTGTTTTATTTAAATGTGTATTTGTGATTTTGTCATGTCTTCTGTGGGCAGGTTTTGAAAGAGAGTTTTAAAATATATTGTGCTATTAATGATGGTATCATCAACCTTGTTGATAAGGTAAAAAAGTATGTTTTTTTGAGGGGGCAATTTCACACGCATAGCACATAGTTCTTATGTATTTGCATATCTCACACATACTTTCATATTTTTATACATAGCACTTTGGTGCTTTAAATTTATGCATGAATATGTATATTTCACTTTTAAAAGTGGTAATAGTGTTACTTTCGATGTGATAGTATATATTTGACAGCTATGTGTGTAAATATGGAAGTTTAGGTGTGAGATATGTAAATACATAAGAATTGTGTTCTATGCATGTAAATGTCTCTTTTTTTTTAATGTTTATTATGGTTGAATTGGTCAATGCATTGAAGATTTTTTATGTTTTTTTTTTTGGGAAATTTACACACATACCACACAATTTTTATGTATTTACATATCTAACACCTAAGTTTCGTTATTTACAACAATCACCTTGGTGTTATAAACTTATGCATGAAAAGTTGTACTTAACTTAAAAAAAGTTAATAATTGTGGTATTTTTGATGTGATGTAAAGATTTGAGTGTTATGCATGTCAATATGAAAGTTTAGTTGTCACATATGTATATACATAGAATTGTATGGTAGTATGTAAATGCCTCACTTTTTTTGGTACTCTGCCGCTATAGTTCTTTGAAATGCCAAGACACGAGGCTGTTAAAGCCCTTGAGGTCTACCGAAGGGCTGGTCAACAGGTGTGCAACCATCTTTTCTCATTTGAGAATATGTGGACTGTCTCATGAATTATTTTGATAAAACATTGATGGCCTTACAGGCTGCAAGTCTCTCTGAATTTTATGAGGTGTGCAGAGGATTACAACTTGCTAGAAATTTCCAATTTCCGAATTTAAGAGAGGTAAAACTAATTCTTCTATTCAACTTTACCATGGTGTTCTCTCCCATAAGTGGTTGATTTAATTCATTTTTGAATTATTTTTCTGTCTATTTTTCAGCCTCCACGGTCATTTCTTGCTACCATGGAAGAGTACGTGAGAGAAGCTCCACGATTTGTTTCTATTCCCAGTGAGCCTCTGGTTAGTTTTTCTGACCTATTTTTTTCTTATTCAAGATTATTTTGTTTAGTCATTATTTCTCCAAGCTTTCTAAAGTATTTATAATATATTAACTAAAGCTAAACTTTCAAGGGTATGTGTTTTATATACTTCAGATCTTATAATGTGCATCATATCATAAATTATTTTTTCTATCTAAATCCTTTAGGTTTATATGTCAGAAAACAAATTAAACAATAAGATAAAAAAGTGGATTCATGCTACTGATTCCAAATAAGTGGGATAAGGCTGATAATGATGGTGGTCTATCTTATGTATTAATATCCTAGGATATTGCACTACTTTTTTTGTTAAAAAAAAAACATTTTGCTCTCTGGTAACCAATCAGGGCTGCAACCTAGATTGAGTTTATGGTTCTGTTTGTGGCTTTTTATGGCTTTTTATAATATGATAGTTTTTCTATGTCCGATTGACAGTTCCCATTTTGATAATTCCAAGCTTCAGTGTCGGGTTGTGATAGTATCACCTTATAGTTTAATTGTATTAATTGATAGTTATTTGAATGGATTTTATTAAAATTGCAGATTGTATGTTCATCTTTATTATACTAATTTTAAGTGTTCTTTCTTCTAAATATTTTCTTCATTAATTTAATTTTTTTTTTATTTCATTGGATGTAAAGTAGAATTATATCATTTATAAAAGTGATACCGGAGTTTAACCCAAACCACTACACAAGACACAATTTTACTAAGGACTTAAACAAGGTTATAATAAAAGACTTAAAAGAAGGAAAGACAATACACAAAGGAAAAGTGTAAAATAAAGGATTACAAATAAAGACTCGACAAAAGGAGACACAACAAGCTGACGAGGAGGAAGTCCGAAGAGGTGGTGCTAGATCGGTGGTTGCAGTGAAGATCAGAGAGATGTCGGACGGCTGTGGAAGAAGTAAGACAACAAACCAGTGATCATCAAGGCACCGAACTGTAGCTGGAAAGAGCAGCTGGGGCTGCGGTAGGGAGGGGCTGAAGGGCTGCAGTAGCTGCGGCATGCAGGGGAGCTGTAGGAAAGGAGATTGCAGGTGGTTGAAGGGCTGAGACAGCCTGCTAGAAGAGGAGGGGTGGTGGTCTGCTGGTGGCTGAAGGGTTGTAATAGCCTGTATGAAGAGTAGGGGGCTGTGGCAGCCTACTGTAGGGTTGGGGAGCGGACGGACAACAACGGGAAGGGTGGAAATATAGATAAATATCTTGGTAGGGTCGAGCTACAGTCGGAGCACCACCTGGACCCGTGGAGATGATCACCACCCCAGACGAGGGATAGTCGGAGTCCAACCTCTACGTCAGATACAACCCTCGAAGGGAAAATACCAAGATTAAAACTTGAATTTAGACATCAAAACAAGACCCAACTCTAAGCACATCATTCTCTATTTATAATGAGGCTAAGACTTTATTTTAGACAATATTTAAAATAAGAAAAAAGAATCAAATAAGGATTTCAGATTTAGGAAAGAGGAATAAAATATTCAAAAATTTTGATTTAGAAATTCAGTTTAGGAAAGAGATTATAATGAAAATTTAAATTTATGAAAGGAATAAAATACTCCAAAATTTTAATTTGGAAATTCAAATTTAGGAAAGAGTAATAAAAATATTCAGAAATTCTGATTTGAAAAAATTTATATTATGAAGGTGCTAAGAAGAAAAGAGGGAAAGGGGGGAGAAGGGAAAGGGAGGAGATGTAGGCCCCCTCCTTTTGAGGACCAGTCGGTCCTCTATAAACCTCGCGTCAAAAAGCTTTCACCAACCTTAATTTGAATATTCTTTATAAATATGTCTGTAACTAAATAAATATATATACATGAATTCATTATTATCATTGATATAATCCAATTGTAGTTGGAAACTTTTAGGTCACTCAACAACTATAGTTATTATTATTTAATGTTGAATTATATACATATATATATATAGCCGCCTCCCAAT
>NW_018241976.1:8412-9107 GCF_001263595.1 Phalaenopsis equestris
TGAGGAAACAGTAAAGAAAGAATTAAACCAAGTGATTAGAATAGAAATAGTGGTCCACAATCCTCCAACCTCCCAACCAACAATGTCAATTAAACAGGACCTATAATGCCTGCCTAAAATATGGAAATGCAGTAATAATTTGGAGTCATGGGCCTCCAAATAAGAGAGATTTTGCCCGTTAACAAAGACATGGTGAATATAGAGTATAAATTCTAGCCTCCATTCTTCAATCTTAACCGTAAAACCATACCTATTACTGTACCTCCCAAGTGCCATATCTTCAATAACAAACCTCCCAACCATCATCACAAATAAAGCAAAGAAGCTATGGGACTCCATGCTTAAGATATAACACTAAGCACTGTACCTCCCAAATGCCAAATCTCCAATCACAACCCCCCAACCCATAACCCGAAATAACCCCCAGCTCCACAACCACCAACACCAAGTCCAAATAGGGAACCCTGGGCCTCCCAACTAGATCAATACATATATGGCAAAGGAGTCATGGACCTCCATGCCTATGATAAAAATCCATACACCACAGTAGTCAAAAGTATGAGTAGCCATTTCCCCAGAAAACTAAACCTCCAATGTGCCGAAAATAAGTAAAGAAGAGAAAAATCCAGCCTGATGATATCTTGGGCCGATCCAAGTCACTCGGCCACCCAAACTGATTCAAGTGGAAACATTCC
>NW_018241977.1:0-311 GCF_001263595.1 Phalaenopsis equestris
TTCCCGAGAGTCCAGGAAATTAATTATAGAAGGCTAGCCGACGGCGCTCTCGACCCCGCCGAAGGCAAGATCGACAAGATAGCGGTTTCTGGAGTTTGAATGACAGTTTTTAGGCGGGAATCACCCCTTTTAAACTCCTAAATTTGATTCCTAAGTTCATATTTCCCCCAAAAATGAAGTGAAACTCCACCAAATTCATTCCTATGGCATCTAATTCCCTTGATAATCCCAGAATGCGAGTGTTCAATCAGAGAAAATTTATTAGTGTAGAAGCGTAGCGAATCTTCAACAAGGTATTGACGAAGAAAAGA
>NW_018241978.1:0-2421 GCF_001263595.1 Phalaenopsis equestris
GGACTGTAAGGCAGATGCACTGAGGCGGGATCAAACCCGTGACCACAGGGAACTTAAGCTAGGCTGCACTACCAAATAGTCAAGGCGAACGGCACGCACACGGATGTATATATATATATATATATATAAGAATCTTGCTTGAAGATCAAATGAATTTGTTTATACTAAGGACTGTCTTATCCTTTTCTTTTTCTTAATTCACAGAAAACAATGTGTAAAGATGTATAGTGCATTTGATTTCTTAACGGATGTCGTCAACAAAGTACCAAACCTTGGTGGCATAGAATCCGTTGGTGATGAGAAGGGAATAACGCGGAGAAGGTAAAGTTCTCAGCACTTTTTTCAAATTTTAGGAAGATTTACATGTGCACCTCTCAATTCTTATGCATTTACATATCCCCTACGTACGCATCTATTTTTACATATACGCCATCCTACCCGTGCCAGAAATGGTTTATTTGCACGTTTTAAAAGTTAAAATGGTGATATTTTCCGTGTGATATGATAGAATCGAGTGGTATACTGGTATAAATGTAAAAAATCCAAGCTTAGGTGCTAGATATGTAAATACATAAGAATTGAGCGGTATGCATGTAAATGGCCCATTTTAGCCACTGATTTTTCTCTCTAAAACATCTGTAACTGATCAGAAATTTATCTTGCAGAAAAGTAGTACATGATGGTGATGTATTGACAGAAGATTTAAGGTCTGCTAAGATGGTAAGCTGCTCGCTAACTCCTCTTTTTTTTCCCTGAGATTTGAATCGATACATTCCTTACACACCCTTTAATCCCATCGAAAAAATGCTTTTAATGTTAGGCAATGCGAAGCGCAAATGTGAGTCCTCGCGGGCGCGCGAGAGGCCGGGGACGAGGTCGAGGACGACCGCCTCTAAACCGCACGATCGAGAAAGGGTCATCCTACATGAAATTTGAGGATGAAATCGAGCTCTCGCCGGAGCACGATGATCCTGAAGGCGTGAATGCAGATACGGAGGTCACGGAAAGGGCGAAGGAGAGCAAGGATCCAACAGATACAACAATCACAAACACCGCAGATTTGTGTCCAACAAAAGATTGCTCTGCATGGCCTCTATCTGATGGGGTTGGCAGTCTTGGGATAGAGCCTGCAAATATGGTAAACTTGAACATGCAAATGGATGAGGATGAAGACTATGATAATGAAGACTGATGATGTTTTGTTGGTGATGGAGATGATGATGTGTAATTATTTTTGTGGGTAATGAAGTTTGTAGAAATAGAAATTAGCTTTTTTTTTAAACCATTTATTATGCTTTTTATATATTTTGATGGCTATCTTTTCTTTCATTCGTGCACACACACGAGCAAATATTACGTATGTTCGGCATATGTACTTTAAATGATGCGAATACGAGGGGTTGTAATTTTTCTTTTTTTTTCCTCCGAGCATCTAAACGTGTATGTATACGTGCGTAATGTCTCGTACACATTGTTTTTTATTTATTTTATATTGGTTAAAGCTGATTGTGTGCAATCTTGTAAATTCAATCTTGCATAGAAACCAAAATGTGCACTTATTATTTTAATTTAAAAAAAATGAAATACATATTTGTATTGCATAAATAAGATATAAGAAGGCATTTAGGTCTTGGTAAATGCATAGGAAATAAGAGGGTATGTATGTAAATATTCCTCATTCTTTTCTTCTTCAGCCTAATATATATCAGACTCTGCCTTGATGTCTTTGAGGAGTTCTCTGACTGCATTTGCAAGGTCCCTAACATGCATATCAAAGCATCCTGCAACAACAAAATATATAAAAAAAAAAAAAAGATAATTACATACAAAACACCCAAAAATATCACTATTAACAAAATCTAACACCCATATGATATTTTTGAACTATCGAGATGCATTTAAGCGAGCGAAGATCAAACCATTAAAAATTTCATAAAAATGAAAATGAAAATTTACAAGCATAGCTCGCAATTCTCATGCATTTACTTATCTCGCACCTAAATTTTATTTTTATACGCTAGATGCATTTTTCTATGCATAAAAAGATGTATCAATTAAAGCTCGAGTGTTAGATAAGTAAATATGCATGAGCATTGGGTGCTAGGCATGTAAATTCCCCGAATAAAAAATGGATGAAAGAGAGTGCTACGTGGTATATTTGTAAATAAAAAATGTTTCCGGTGCTCAAAAACTAAAAATAACATGATAAAAATTAGGGATGTCAAAACGGCTCTTTGTTCGCGAACAACTCGTGTTCGACTCGTTAAAAAGCTCGTGTTCGGCTCGTTATTTTTGTTCGATAAGTTAACGAGCGGAACACGAACTAAAATGTTTTTGTTCGTGTTCGGCTCGTTTTGGCTTGAAATACTACTCATCAAGTTTATATATATATATATATATATATATATTAAGTAGTATTTT
>NW_018241978.1:16232-21745 GCF_001263595.1 Phalaenopsis equestris
AGACAGCATCTAGCACATTTCAGAGCTAATTGTGGTGTCACAAGAAGTAATGAAGCCTTGCTTTGCCAACAGTTTGAGGATTTCTGATGCCTCCGGAGCATTATACCACTACTATGGACTACAATATTCCATGCATATTTCACAACAGTCACATAGCTACGTGAGACAATGTGTTAGATGTCTGAGAAGAAGAGCAAAATGTTGAGACTTCTTTAGGTGGGTGGATGGATTGGAAGATTCCACCGTAGATAGCGATTAGGCGTGAAGAGTTTTTTTGGAGGACAACTTATCTTGTGCATAAATCAAGTGTATTTTAAAATAATATTATCATATTATTCATTATTATTTAAATAGTCCTTTTTTATTATTAATTGTCGTGTTACTCACTGTTTTGTGAGATGTCTATTTTTATTTTGTAATGTTTGAACTGGATATTTGTTTTCAAGCATAGAATATCATAGTATAAATAGTTCTGTTAAGAGCAATATTACAGTATAAGTGCGGAAATGTTATTTATTCAAAAGTAACTGCAACATAGCTGTTTCAAAACTATCAAAAACAAACAAACAACAATTTATCTGCAACAGCTTCTGCACAACAGTTTCCTGCCAAAAGTGTTGCAGAACAACTTTTATATAAGATGCATATGCATCAAACAAACTCTTAAAGGATCGTTTGAGACCACGTCTTGCCTCCATTCCATTGCATGGATTGTCGAGAGAATGTTTTATGTTTGTTTAGCCAATTAACTTCTCACTAATCAGAATGTCATTTTCTGTCGTCTTGGGATCGTGAAGTTCAAACTTCCTTCCACTGTTTAGTATTTCATTCGACTATTTTGGAAATGGAAAGTCCAAAATTTGCTCCACCGGGTCTCCTTCTCAGACTCCAGAGAAGGCTCCTTCGACTTCTATGATGAAAGCAAAGGATGCATTCTTTCGCCATAGGAGGAATCTTTTCGAGGTCATTTACGAAAAAGAAAAAAAAAACAAAAAAAAAGTTTCCAATTGAATAAAATTAATGCGTACGAGAGTTCTGCAAGGGAAGTTTCCAATGAAAATGGTTTAATCATTAATGTTGTTGTAGATTTGAATATTTTAGATTATTTAATTTTATTGATAATCTATTAATTCGTGTTCGGTTCGTTTAAAATTTAGTTTGTTCAAAATAAGCTCGTGTTCGTTTTTTAACGAACGAGACGAACACGAACCTAACACGAGCTGTTCGCGAACGACGAGTCAGTTTGACATCCCTAATATTGTTTAGGTATTATAATTTTTTATATTTAAAAAGCTATAACTAATACTGTAAAAAATCACATTATTTTTTTTTTTAAATTCAAACAACATTATTGATTTTATCAACAATTACTTTATATTGTTGTTTATTCTAAAGTTGCTTTTAAAGAAGCTTTTTTGAAAGAAGAAGCTTCCCCTAACAAAACCCAAGGGTGTATTTGGGGCGAAAGGCCGTGGTCGGTGCACTTTTTTTCTGTTTGACAAAACTGAGTTTTCTGTGCTTTTCAAAATACTACAATTTAAAACATGTTAAAAGTGTATGTTTTGCATTTTTGAGACAACTGTATGTCTGCTTTGAGTTTCAGATTGCCACCACTATTTTTTTTTAGAACTACTTTCATATTGCTTTCTATAATTTTTTACAGTGGAAAATTATTTTCTTCAACCTGACATGTTAGAGCGTGAATGTTGTATGAAATTTTTTTACTTTTTCGGAAAAAAAAAAATTATTTATTTATAATTCCCACCACAACTTTCTAAGATTTTTTTTCTCCACCACAGTTTTATAGACACCTTTTTAAAAAGCTATAATCATCCCAAACAAACCCTTAATATAACTAAACATTCTTCCAGTTCTCTTTTTTTTTTTTTTCATATCTTCTTGTCTGATTCCTTGTTTATGTCTTTATGGTATTAGAGATAATTGCTCAAGCAAATTAGGTCAAATTAGTATACACTTCTGTTGAGTTTCTTCTTTCACTGATCCAACTTCTTCAGTTGTTTCCAGTCTTCTTATTTTGATCACTACCTCCAAGTAATGTCTATTTTATCATCAACACATATATTCATCTTATTTGATCTTTTATTCTTTTGTTCATATAATTGCTAAATCCTACAGAGGTACAATTGTCCCTCGAACCCATCAAATATATGGCTATACCACATTCAGTCAAATTCCATATGATAATATCAAAACTCTTTTCCAAAATAAGCTATCAAATGATAATTACCCCCTTTAGAAAGCCCAAATAATTTTAAAAAAAAAAAAATCTTCACAACAAATGATTTTTCAAGATTCTTGGATGACATCAATTCTTGCTCGCTCAAAATTCTTATCGACGCATCTGACTCTCCATCTCTCAACACACAATATTTGACTTGTCATCCTTTAGATCAGAATTTGACAGATGTATAATACTCTACAATCCGATCAATAACACCACCATATGTCGTGAATCTATCCACTACTTGTTGACATCATTTTTTTGTGAATAATGTGTGGACAACATGTTTAACATCATAAGTCATATTCGTCTCTTAAGTGAGGCATATTACTGAGGGTTGTTATTCAGCAAATAAATGCTAGAGTTGTGTTGTTCAATAATATTTTTCATTTGTTGTTCGCATTATTGCCTCTTTTCAGCAATTCTGGTACATAAAGGGCATTTGCATACATACCACATTTATTTATATGTCCAACACATAAAACTTTTATATTTATGTGCATAGCACTGTACATCAAAAATATCATCAGCACTAATCTTTTAAACGTGAAATGTAACTTTTTCATGCATAGATTACTGACGCCAAAATGTCGTAAATATAAATATCAAACTTTAGATGCTAGATATATAAATGCATAAGAATTGTGCGATATATTAGTAATTTAATTTTTTTCATTTTTCATAAGACCGCTGGGTTTACCTTTTTACCCATCAAGTTTCTCTAACATTTACAAATATACCTCCCATTTCATATGTATTCTAAGACCTATTATACGTTCTACATTTATACCTCCAGAATCTTTCATATCACATCAAAAATACCATTATTTTAACTTTTAAAAGCTAAAATATAAATTTTCATGCATAGGTTGAAGTTTAGGGGTTAAATATGTAAATACATAAAAATAGAATGGTATGTAGGTAAATCTTCCATTATAAAAATAAAGGGAAACAAGATTTGAGATTTCCTAAAGTTTAAAAGCCACATTTTGAAAATGATTTAAAAAAAATGTTTGGCTATTAATCATTAACCCTATTTTTTAGATTTTAATTATTGAATATAATAAAAATTTATATACATTTCCAAATTTATAAAATTATTGAGCCTATTAAGTATTATTAACTAATGACAAATTGCATGCAATTATAAGCATTTACAAATTTACCCTTGATGGCATAACTATATTATCCCTTTTTTAAGAAAATTTTCACTTAGTAAAATTGAGAGTAGTCATCAATAAATCTCTCAATCACTATATGACATTTACATGCATTCCACCCAATTCCTATGTATTTACATATCTAGCACCCAAACTTTACTTTTTTTTACATTTATGCCCCCAAAAATCTTTAAAATTACAACAAAAGTACAGCCATTTTAACCTTTACAAAGTGAAATACACCTTTTCATGTCAAGATAAAGTGTCATGAATGTAAAAAATAGAAGTTTGGGCGTTAAAAATTGAATTTTGGGTGTTAGATATGTAAATACGAAGGAAGTAAATGACATGTATGTAAATCTTCCTATAAAAAATATCTCTATTTTAACATTTAAAAGTGAAATACACTTTTCATGCATGGGTAAGATGGTATGTAATAATTTAAGTTTAGCCGCCTATAGGCGCGGGGACGAAAGCCCGACAAAGGTTAGACCTAATGGGAAAAAACACGAAAACAAAAGTACGTTAAGGTGACGAAAGAAATCACTTAGCCGAGCCGAGGCTAAGGTTATGTAATCAAAGAGTTGTTTTAAGGTAAGTGAAACTCAGGAACTGGCTTAGCTGTTCTACAAAGGAGAAAAACTAGGGTGACAGTCACTAGATATGTAAATATATAGAAATTGAGTGGTATGCATGTAAATACCCCTTCGTTTTTATTTTTCTAATTTGATACCTAAAAATTTGGGTCTGACTTTTGGACCATCCAAAATTATGTAGTGAACCACGATGTGGAGCCCAGCACTCAAAAGCTCTTCAAAAGCCTAGTTAATGGGCCCATTTCGTACCACATCTCCCGGCCCAATTAAATGGTTTACAGATTGACTTAGTCTGGGATGGACCCATTCCTACCCAAATTCATATGTGTGTATATATATTCCTATATTATACATTTGTAATGCTTTAATGCCATAAATTTATTCATGAAAAAGATATATTCAATTTTGAATAAGTTTATAATTCTGATATTTTTTTGTTGTTTACGTGGCTTGAAATGAAACTTTTATATTTATATATATACAACTAAAATTTTTAACACCACATAAAAGATATTATTATTAATGATGTGTGCTAGAAGATTGATGTAGATAAAGTAATGGATTATCGTCTTATCGTTGCACGAGAATTCAACACATGTCCAGAAAAGAGAAAATAACTCATAAGTGAAATAAAAAAATTTTATGTGAAAACGTCGTAAATGAAAAAACCATGGGGCATATCCCAGTTGAAGAGTTTCATTATAAAATGATGATTACAGTTGCAACCACTCCTCCCACATACCAACATTGATGTGTAGATGAGCTTGTTGCAAGGAAAGGACGGCGACGACAGGCATGTGGCGGTCGATGATGGTGGGTGGTGATCGGTGATTGTATGGCGGTGTTCCACGACGGCAGGAGTAGTGTTAGACTTTAGTTCATTCTCAAAGCTTCAAACTTTTTCTCAAGCCTAAAACTCCCCTCCCCTTGCTAGCGGGATGAGACTAAATGAAGAAATTGAACCACTCTCATTAGATGGCCCGAAGATGTTAACTTGATCAGACGATGCTTGATTGACATTTGAGTGCCTTTACGATGTCAGTATCGAGCAATCTTAGGGTCGTTGTATTCTCCTTGTCAAGACGCTTTCAATTATGAACTCGCAGATTCAGCATCTACATGACCTTACAAAGATGTCCAGAAAACTTCTAAACATGGTTTAACATTTTGATTAGGGTTTGTTTTGGTTCAAATTAAACCAATTTTAGTATCATTGTTCCGTCTCGTCGAGCTAATCCATTTGACTATAAGTTTACTGAAATTGAAGTTCTTGTTAACTTTTAATTGAAGTTTGAAAATTTATTGCTCAAAAAGTTATCTCAAAATCCGTATCAACATTTAGATTCATCAGAACAAAGGAATTTGTTAATGACATATTAATCAATAACTTTTAAAAATTAAAATACATCTTTTAATGCGTTGAAGTTATAAATTTAAATAAAAAATTAATTCCTTAATTTATTAAGTATATTTATTTTTTAAATTAAAAAGGGGAGGGTGGGGCTTATGGCAGCT
>NW_018241979.1:0-790 GCF_001263595.1 Phalaenopsis equestris
ATTTAGATCACGGTAATTAAAATTAAAAAAAAAATTGGAAGTTGGAAATATATTTGTACAGTGATCGACGATAGAGATCGGGCACTGCATGTATCTCTGTATATGTTGTCCGTATGGAATAATTTTTCCTAATTTATTTATATCTACCAAAACTACAGAAACGTGAAACTTATTTGTAGGTTACAAGTAAGTTACAGGGAGGTTACAGGGGATATAATGCAGATATTTCCTCTATACCCTCTGAATAATCTCACGACGTACACAGGATTGTGTGCGTCTTACGTATGCAAATATTTTCCCTATTTATGGCGGTGTGTTGTGGTTCCCATTCGAAATTTTGACAGTTTATATTTTCCTTGCACAAATATTTAAGCACTTTTTTTTATAGGAATATGATCCAAATTTCACTTCAAATCAAAATATCTTTACTACTACAAAATTTGTTATAGTTTCTCATATTCACTTATGCAGCATAGTTCCAATCAAGAAGAACCAAAATAACAAAAAAATAAATAAAAATTGGCCCAATCATGAAAAGTATGAGAAAGACTTGATTCATGTAAGAGTTCATCTTGTATTTGTTATTACTTTTTGTTACTTTATAAGACTTTATTTAGATTTTATGATTATGTATTTATATGAAAAGTTTAAGGCTTTAAGGGACCATTTAGGATCACTTTTATATTTTTATTTATTATTTCTTGTTTTTAATTTTATTTTGTTTATGTTTCATTTTGAAACAAAGAGATGTTTGGTTTTTTAGTTGAAGTATAATTGTCTTTAAAAAACT
>NW_018241980.1:0-2439 GCF_001263595.1 Phalaenopsis equestris
TATGAAGAAATTGAAAGATGTCAATGCTTAGATGTCTCAGTCTCTAAGAAGTGCTTTGAAGTAATTATGCACAGAATTCTTAGCATTTACACAACTAGCACATTAAATTTGATAATTATACATAACATTTTAGTATCATAAATATATGCACTTTAATTTTTTTAAAAAATAACAATGATGATATTTTTGATGTGATGTTAAAGATTCAACTGATATGCATCTGAAATAAAATTCTAGGTGTCAGATACGTAAAAACATTAAGAATCATGTGGTGGTTGGCCCAAGCATGAACATATTTACACATATGATAATAAATTTTTTTGAATATTTATATATAAATCATCCAAAATATTAATATTTATTATTTAAGTATATAAATGATTTTTTTTTTGAACAGCCGAATCGTTGTATTTAAGTTTGCCGCGATCAAACTATTGAGGATTTGACAAAATGAAAAAATATGAGCTGGGGTTTTATCATGAATTTTGATATTTGAGTGAGAATTTGAAACTTGGATGAAATAGGGTGTTTGATTTGAGATTTAATGTATAATTTCTTGTGTTTTACATAAAAAATTAAAATTTAATTGACTTCGCTGTACAAAAGAACAAGTAAATATATAAAAATCAAAACAACTGATATTTTCAGAACAGCTTCATCAAATACTAAAATAGAAGTCAATCAATCTCGAGAATAAAGAAGGTATCAATTGCTGCCAACTTGTCATCAAACTATGTTCGCAGTATTATAATATTAAATTGACCAAGCAACGATTGGAACATTTAGAACGAAGCCCTGCTTTCCATGTCTCCCACCAAAAAACATTGTGCTGCATCGCTTCAAATTGAGATTTAAGATGTTGTTTGCATCTATAGAAGAAAAAAAAAAAACAATCATGTATAATATTTTCATGTATTAAAAAGTGAAGGAGAAGCCTCTATCCCAGATTGCCTTCCAAAGAGGCCGTTACATGTAGTAAAAAAACACCATGTATAATATTTTCATTATTAAGGAGAGCATGTAGCATATTGCATCAATTTGATGAGCTTGAAAAACATTCATTGATATTATTACTGTGTATAATTTCTACTTTATATATATATTTATATATATATATGAAAGGAAATCCATTTTTGGCAGAGACTCAAATATCAATTTCCAATATGATTTTTGATCTCGCCATCTGCCTAAAATTTCAGAGCCCCAGCACCACGATGAGATCGAACCCTTGACCTGAATAAGGCTTGCAGCGCACGCACAGACACACATATATCTATATATATCCTGAAGCTTAAGGGATTGAGAGGCCCTTCTTATTGTGTTCTTTGTAAGGAGCCGGAGGAGACAACTAAACACCTTTTCTTCCACTATAGTTTTGCTCAGCAAGTGTGGCCTTCTGTGCTCAACCAATTGCAAGTGCAAACTATTAACCTTACATGGCAGCAGTTTCTTAGTTGATGGAAGGACTGGCATCAAATTAATCAATTTACCATCCTTTTTGTGGTGGCCTGGTTTGTTTGGATGCCTACGAACTAAGTCAAATTTGTAGATAAGCAACAGATGGCTTCCAACTTCCTTGCAGATATGAAAAAACTATCCATTTGGAAGGCCTTTCCTGATTTGCTCTTAATTGGCAACAGAACATGTCAGCCCATTCCAGCACACCATTTGGTCTATTGGCTTAAACCTGATGCAAGGTGGCTGAAACTCAACACTGATGGAGGCTTTAATCAGTTAGATGCTGACATTGGTGGGCTCTTTAGAAACTCTCAAGGCTCCTTTCTGCTAAAATTTCAATCTCCCTTTGATGAAAGGGATGCTTTAGAAGCTGAAACAATTACTATTTATTGAGGCATCCATATTGTTGTTAGAGCCAAAATCCAAAATTTAGTGGTCGAATCTGACTCCAACATATTGGTAAACATCTTCTTAAATTAGATAGATTGCCTCTGGCACATTTTGCAGTGGATACATAAGATTCATTTCATGGCCACTAATCTCAATCTGAAGTACCAGTTTATTCATAGAGAAGGCAATAGACCAACTAACTGGCTTGCCAAAGCTGCTCTTGGAACCAACAATGTTTCCATGCCTCTTTTATTTCTCCTAAAGGCGGACCTTCTTCGCCAGCCTTATTGTAGACTTTTTTAAATCTTATTGTTTTTGTTAATGCATTTTTTCACCTTGGAATGTTAATACCATCTAGATGAATATATATATATATATATATATATATATATATATATGTTTTTGTGTGTGTTTGTTGAATCCAGATTTATCCTATAAGGCATGCCTAAAAATTGGATTGGTAGAAAGCTTGAGGGAGACATAACGAGAGAGAGACAGTGAGAGAGAAAGAATGAAACAACACATATATGCACCATAGAGGCGAACTAAGGTACTCTTGAGCTCCGTGAACCATTACATATATGAAAAGTA
>NW_018241981.1:0-266 GCF_001263595.1 Phalaenopsis equestris
TTAATGTGTTACTTATTGAACAATAAATGAGTTGTCTGTGAATATATATAAACGAGCTGGATTGTGTTTATGATTGATTCATTTAACTTTCGAGTTTTTTTTGAAAGAGTTCGAATTTGTTTATTTCTTAATTCGTACAAACTTGATAGAGTATTAATTTAACCGAGTATGAGTTCATCGAGTGCTCACGTTCATTTATAACCCTATTCAAAAGCTTTAGAAGATGCCTTACATGATCATAAATAAATCGAGAAAAAAGTTGTTCA
>NW_018241982.1:0-350 GCF_001263595.1 Phalaenopsis equestris
CAATTTAAATAATTTATAAACCCCTTTATTTATCTATTACACCTCTAATTATCCCACTAAAAGATTAACTCATTGAAACATTAATTAATTTACTCATAATGTTATAAACCAAAAAAATATTAATTAACTCAATTGATTAACTAATTAACTCATAAATACATTATTTAAATTAATGAAAACACTTAATTAATCCAAAAATAAATTAATTGATTCAAAAGTACATTAATTACTACTTTAAATAATTAAATAATCTATCAAATAGTGAATCAAATCTATTAAAATAAAAAAAAACTTCAATTCTTTAATAAGATTATTAATAACACACTTAAAAGTTTAACTCATTAATTATA
>NW_018241983.1:0-235 GCF_001263595.1 Phalaenopsis equestris
AGATGTAATTAACTATAGAGGCTTGCCCTAATAGGGAACTTGGAATCCAGGTAAAATAAATCCAATCCAATCCTTATATTAGATAGAGGAACTTGTCAGTCAGCATATAAAAGATTTGCAGACCAAAACGGATGTCATAAGTTCTTTAATTTATATGATTGAGCCCACTGTCAAGTAGTATGCCTACCTCTCGTGTATTACTTTTAGTGTTGTGCTCGATCATTTAAACTATTAA
>NW_018241984.1:0-324 GCF_001263595.1 Phalaenopsis equestris
TTGTACAAACTATTATTTATTGGAATGAAAGTAAAAGAAAAAAACATTCAGCCTATTTGCTTGAAAATTTTGACATGGTATCACAACCACGTCGAATTTTTTCTGTATGAATTGTTTGTCTTCATCTTCGAGCTCATTCCATCTTCGCTGGCTGCTTCGTCTGCCTTCTTTCTCCATCGATTGCTTCGCCTTTGATTGCACCCGCTTCGTCCTTCGACTGCTTCAATCTCCTCGACTTCGTCTGCTAGCTTTCAATCATTTGCCTTCGATTGCTTCGCCTGTTCAACTATTTCACCTTGCTTCGTCCACCTATCTGCGTCTGAT
>NW_018241985.1:0-452 GCF_001263595.1 Phalaenopsis equestris
TTCTTTTTACTCTGCACATTCTCTCTAATTGTTTTTTAGAAACCTCCATAGACTGTCATGGTGGTTCTCTCATCTCAACACCTTCAAGAACCCATGTCTGGTATGTTTCAATAGGCAATGGGATGTATGACTCGGCATCTGGATGCACTGCCTCCTGGCATCCCACACTAGCGGCTGTGAACTCTTGAAAAGAACTATAGAAATCCAAATGTAGGACATTGCATCTTGGGCATTCAACAAATACTCCTCCAGTATATGCTCACACGGGAATCTCAACATTGCATAGTGGGCAACCCTTGTAAGATTCATGAGGTTTTTCTATCTGTATCAGTTTTGTGGTCGGTTCTATCTCGTCCTATGTATCAGGTGGGCTAGAAGAGGTCTCCTTCATGCATCACTCATAAATCTTCCCTTCAAGAATTAGAAGTAGACCTGCTACTTCTTTCTGCCGC
>NW_018241986.1:0-280 GCF_001263595.1 Phalaenopsis equestris
TGAAAAAAAGATAATGTGAGAGAAACAGAGAGAGAAAGGGGAAGGTAGATAAGGAGTGATTAGGATAAAAAGTGAGAAGTGGGATAGAGAAGAGAGAGAGAATGAGATTAAGACAATAAGAGAGTGAAAGAGAAGAGAGTACAAAAGAGATAAAGAGAAGCGAGAGAAGATACATAACAAATAATGTACATGAGAGTAAGAGAGAGTGAGTGAACAAAGAAATTGAGATGGGAAGATTGATTTTAAAAGAAATAGTGGGCAAGAAAGGGAATAGATAGAA
>NW_018241987.1:0-866 GCF_001263595.1 Phalaenopsis equestris
ATCAAATAAGATGGTTAGTTAGCTTAGAATCTCAAAGGATGCCAGGGGTAGTTGATAGCCATGTTTCAAAATTAGAGGATTTAGACCCCAAAGAGCAAGCTACGTTAGATGAATTTTGTTAGAAGATGACTGAGGAATAATATGCTCTTCTTTCAAGGCCATCCCTAGCATTGTTGGGGAGATACTTGTGCCCATTGGACCACCCATAGGAGTGCCTTAAGAGGGAGGGTTGGAAGATAGCCCTAGGGAAGAGAGTAACCTAATAAAGTTTGATCTAGAACTTAAAGAACTAAGAAAAATCTAACAAATGATTTTGAGAACCTTGAATTATCCTATAAGGACCCATTTATTGTAACTTGTGAGGAAAACACTAATTTGCAAGTAGGGGAATTAATTGGGAGGATTTTTTATTTAGGAAATGCCCTTAGGAATGATCATCTGAATAAACCCCTATGCATACCATCTGGATGACTGCCATCAAACTGTAAGGAAAAAACTACAAAAAAAATTAAAAATTATTTAGTAAAAACTTTAGGATCAACAAAAGATTAGGTGATTGATCAGAGATTACTCAATTGGAATATTGATCCTAGAAGAAGCCTCTTTCTTCATGTTGAAGACGTTAAACCAAGTGCTATCTTGGGAGGTAACCTAAGTGTTCTCTGATTTGTTGAGTATGTTTTTACTTTCTACATTGATTTCATTTTTTTTTTAAATTTACTTTAAATTTTCAGTTGGATTAGTTTTGAATCTTGCCTCTCTATGGAGTAGTTTGTCCCAGATGGTGGGGTAAGAGTATATATTCCCAATTTCTAATTTAGCCATACTCTAATGCCTCTTCTAATGTAAGTATTGTTACATATTTT
>NW_018241988.1:0-3288 GCF_001263595.1 Phalaenopsis equestris
ATTGGGAGTAACACTTAAAGCGCCTTATAGAGACAGAAATTTGGGAGAAGTGAGCCAAAGGGTTATGTTTTTGGTGTGATGAGATGTTTACCGCTGTACACCATTGCAATGATCGAAGATCGCAAGTTCTCATAGTTCAGGACGAGGAGATAGAGAATGAAGAAATAGAAACAACTGTGGGAGAGGAGGAACACTCATTTTTTTCCTACTTGAGGACAATGTGCCTTTTAGAGAGGGAGTATTGGTACAAGGGCTCCTAGCCCAAGGGCAAATTTGATTTTTGTAAACCTAAGGGCAATTTAGTCTTTTATTAGTACTATTATTTTGGTATAAATAGACATGGCTAGGGTTAGGGATCTGCATGAGATTGAGTTATGAGTCTTAGGTTTAGGTTTTGAGAGAGATTTCCTAACCCTCGAATTGTAGGAATTGGGATAAATTACCTACCCTCGAATCGTAGGTATATATCTTTGTATTCTCATTGAGTTATTTGAATTGTTGAAATAAGAAATCTATTTTGCCCTAATTTCTGTGGAGAATCATATTGATTTTTGCTCTGAATTGTATCCGATCATTAGTTTTGGCTAGTATCAAACCTTCTTATTTAATGGGGCTACAAGGGTGTGTACTTGGGTTTATTTATTTGTTACTCATAGAATCAAGGATCACAAAATAGGATTGATTCAATAGTAATTTCGACTTAACCTACATAATATAAGGCTGAGTAAACAAGTGGATGGTAATGTCTAGATTATCTTCTCGGTATTGTTTGGATTCACACAAAGCCACAATGTTGATTACTTGACCAAGGTGAAATGAAGTTGATGGTGAGTTCTTGTAATGTAGCTTATCCATGAATATTTAATAAAAAGAGAAATGGAAAGATTAATCTATTGAACCTTCAATGTCTTGTGCTCATTTGTTTCATCTATATTATCTTTCTTTATGATTTTCTCTTAATTTTCTTTTGATTGAAACCATTGACTTCTCTGTTTCAATCCTTTTTAGAGAAAAAAGAGGGAGAGGGAGAGGGAGAGCGAGAGCGAGAGCTGATTAAGAGAAAAGTAGAGGAGGTGGACAACTTGGCTTCTAGAACTAAGAATCTCATTAATTTTATGAATAGAAAGTTATCCATTTTTATAACCAATACTAATGAAAGAAATAGGAAAACACATGCTGATGTCAAATTCAAATTCAACCAAACTAGAATTTTTGAAACAAGCTAGAAAATAATAGCTAAATATAATAGGAGATTTGTGTGGAAAATCTTTGCTCACCAAAGAGAAGGAAATGTTTTAATTCCTTTTTTTGTTTTTATTTTCTCTCATGTTTTGCCTCATTTTTGTTTGAATACCCTTGAATTTACATTTAGTGTTTGAATTTTATGATGCTCGTCTTTTAAATTTTTATTTGCGTATTTGGAAAATTTTTAGATTTTTCTAACCATCTGTAGTTCTTGAATCTTTTGAAGAGTTCCTTATAGTGATTTTAGTTTTTTTGGAAAACACTATGAACTTGTGTGACACCGTTTTAGTGTTCCTAGGAGGTGCTTAAGAAGTGGATCTAGTGGTTTGGGAAAGGGAAACAATGGGGAATATGTGACGCTTATGGAGGTTGGGAGGGCAGAATAACTAATTGGTTGATGTTTGTGAGGAAGGATAACAAAGGAGTGGACGGTCAACGACTTGGATGATGACATGTGAACTTGGGGAGGTTCATTGTCTGCTCTCATCAAGATACATATTCACCACTTGAAGAATATTAGGCTACAATTCTCCAAATCATAAAATATAGGGAGAAAAGCCTCCAAATAACATAACCAAAGAGAAAAGTTCGCACTAGGTTCAAACTATTTTTGTTAAAACATAAATTAAAACATAATCAGAAATCACCTAGAAGACTCGCCAATAATAGACAGACAAGAAAATTCCTATTACATAACTCCTAGGACAGAAGTTTTGCCCCACGTCTGATTCCATGGTATGGGAGTTTGCGTGATCTCGCTTTACTCTCCTCTGGTAGGGAGGCTTCACCTTCTCTTGAAAATTCTGGATTTTTTTAATACAGTGACAAGTTAACAACGTAAAATATAGTAGAAATATTATAGTCTCCCGATAAATCAATTTTATAAGAATTTTTATTAATCCTATTGACAATTCTGAATTCTGCACCAACTCCAAGTTTAAGATTTCCAAATGAACATGCATGATACTATCCCTTTTTCAACCTGATCGATATGAAGCCACCTTTTTTAAAACCTGTGCATTTTTTGACTTGTTTGCTCGCTTACAATATTTTAGCATTTTCTTAGCAATTTTTGTCTTCACTTGCTCGCATAAGGTTTGAATTTTTTTGAGTTTAACATTTGCATCCATGCTAAGCTCCGCAGAAAGTATCGGCATTAACTCTAATGGAGTGAGAATTTTGCTCGTATACAATCTCAAATTAGTTGTGTCCTATGGACTGACTAGTGGAATGGTTGTAGGCAAACTCCACTTGCCAAAGAATCAAATCCCGCTTCTTTCTCACAAAAAAATATGAGGGTTCCTAAATTGCAGTTCACCACCTCTAACTAGACCATTTGTCTATGGGTGTGCTATTGAACTCAGCTAGAGTTTTGTACCTAGTTTATCCCATAGAGTCATTTAAAGTGGCCGAAAAATTTTACATTCTTTTTGAAGGCATTGAGTACTTTATGTAGTTAAACTGTTTCTCCAAAGTATAAATCTACAATGCACAACGTCCATCATTTTGTGACAGAATAAGATGTGCCATCATGGAGAAGCAATCTGCAACTGCTATAATAGAATTTTTACTCTGTTATGCCCGTGGTAATCCCACCACAAAATTCATGCTCACATCCTACCAAGGTGCCTCTTGAAGGGGAAGGAGCGTGTATAGGCTTGTATTATATTATCGAGTTTTAGTTAAATGACATAACATGCACTGTCTGACATGTCTTTTCATATCTCATACTGAAATTGGCCAATAGAAATTCTCATTTACTAGGAAAATTTTTATCTCTGCCGAAGTGTCCCATCATGCCTCCATCATGACACTCCTATAATTTTTTTCTCCAAGTGAAATCTTAGGAATGCACAATTTATTTTGGTAGAATAAGTAGCCATCTAATATATAAAACTGTTCATATGGTATGTCCTAGCAACAATCTTAAATCCTCTGAACTCTTTTGTTAGTGGAATATGTGTCCTTTAAAATTTCAAATTCAGTTTACTTTGATTGCATGCTAGTGGTTAATGCATCAACTATTTTATTGGCTCTCTACCT
>NW_018241989.1:0-2472 GCF_001263595.1 Phalaenopsis equestris
GAGAAATTGTATTTTTAAAAAATTTAGAAATTTAGTTTTATATTTAAATTTTATATATTGAAATTAATTTTCAAAACTATTATTATGTTTTTAAGTAAAAGAAAGTTATCAACTCTTTGCTTTGGGAAAGGAAGAGTGAAATTCAAAACCATTAAAGGTCTGTCCAAACATAGTAATCCTTGCCTGAAATAGAAAAAGAAAAGAAAAAAAAAAGAAAAGAAAAAGGAAAAAAATAAAAAGAAAAGAAAAGTTGAAAAAGAGAGGAGAAGTTTGAGGATTATAGTCTAACCAATAATTGGTTCCACATCTGATTTTTTTAAAGTATAAGACTTGAAAAATTATTAAGCTTCAGGATATAATATAGTAAGTAAAATTATACTTAATAAAAATTTTTAAGTGAAGGAATTCAAATGCCTAAGTTCTATATTTGGAAAATATACAAGTATTTCTGAATTAGATAGGAACTCATATTTTTCAAACATCCTCACTTTAATGGTTTCTAAACTTTAAGTTGGTCTAATTCACTAGAATTTTTTCTAAATTAGACTACTATATTTCTAGAATAAAATTTTAGAAACTCCTAAAAAAACTCATATACATAATCATACTGATTTGGTTTTTAAAGATTGAAAAGTCACTTGAGGACAAGTAACATTTTAAGTTTGGGGATTTTTATACACCTAAAATATATAGTTTTTTTAGACACATTTTTATACCTATTTTTTAGATATTGCAATTTAATGGAAGGTATTTGTGTGTTTTTTCTTTCAAGTATAAGTAAAAAGGTGAAAAATGCTAAAATGAGTTAAAAAGGATCAAATTTGGAGTAAAAATGCAAAAATGATGCAAAAGTATTTTGGTTTCTAAGTGTCAGAACCGACGCTTAAGCACCAGTAAAACAGAGAAAGCCGCACCTAAGCGCCAGAGGCCCCGTGCTTAAGCGCCAGTGACAGTTACTTGACAGATTAATTCATTCTAACAAATTACAAAGGGACATTTCATGGTTTTAATCACCAAGGACGAAAACATAATTAAAGAATTTGAGAAAGGAGGCATCCCTTGGTTAATACATCGAATCAGGACACATTTTGAAGAGATACCAATGCACCTCTTGGAAAATTATAAGAGAAGGAAGTTGAGACGTTTAGAACAATCCTGAAATAGAGTCCTGAAGTGTTCTAAAAAGTTCTTGAAGAAGTCTGTGAAGAAGCTTTTGGAGAAAATTTCAGGCACCACAAATTTATTTTTCTTTTTGTTTTTAGTTTTATTTTGAAAGTTAAGAGTGTTGTAAGAGAGAAGAAATTCAAAGGAACTTCAAGAGTTTGGTGGAGGATTTTAGATAAGTTCTTCTTTTTTTTGAACTAATTTTAGTTTTAATCGAGACTTCTTGTTGGTTTGACAATGATTTCTACTTTTAAACTAAAATGTGATTTTATTTTCTCCATAGATTCTAAGTAGTTTTCTTTATCTTCCTCCTTAAAATGATAAGTAATTAAAGTGTTGGATGGAAATTGTGGAGAGTATTAATCTTTAATGTTGGAAGAAGTTTTGATGATTTAATTCCATGCGCTTCATTTACTTCTTGATCTGACCCATCTAGATGTTAAAATTTATTGTGAGAACATGTAAGAACTGGGCTGGTATTGTCTCTTTCAACAATTGGAAAGAATCACATGAGATTGTAGTTCATATGATTAAGTGCAAATAAATAGGAAAGTAATTTTTGAAGAGTATAGAGTTAGAGGACTTTAGATTGACAGCCTAAAGCGCCCAACTTGGTTTATTCTTTTAGGTTTTGATACAAGATGTTAGCTCCTAGGTGGAGAGAACCGAGGGAACTCTAGAGTAAGAGCTAGTATCTTCCCAGCCTAACCAGTCTTCAGAACTATTTAAACTTTAAATTAGCCAATGTTTTTTATAGCATCTCTAGTAAGAGTAAAGAGAATTATTGCTCATATTTGGCACAATACAATTTGAATGCTTTCACAACAGAATTCCTATACTTATTACTGATTCATGATAAACAGAAAAATATTTCATATTCAGAGCTTTTCTTTTACATAAACTCAAGTTATCTTTATTAAGTTTTTATGTCATTTTCAAACATTAAAAATTCCAAAAAGAGTTTAAATTTTATTTCTGTGATAAAACTATAGTTTAAGTATTTATCTTTTTAGAGTAGAAAGATTTTTACTTTAATTATTGCATATTATGAATAATCCTTGTGGGTTCGATATTCGGGGATTAATCAAAAAGTCCGATATTACTTAATAACGATGCATATACTTGCTTAGTATCCCAATATATATTAAGTTAAAAATTTAAATTATTTTATTTTTAGGATCAAGTAATTGGTACTTTTGCAAATTAAGGAAAGATAAATGAAAAATATAATAAAATACATTATTATATTGTTGCATATAAAGAGTTAGGATCAACTAGCTGGCATAAATACTTTTATTTTTTGGATGG
>NW_018241990.1:0-2426 GCF_001263595.1 Phalaenopsis equestris
GCATTGTTGGAAGCATCCAGGTTTTGCCTCCTAACAAGCGAAATTTTTTGTATCCGGACTACGGACGTAGCTCTATGTGCTGACTCCAGTAATATACTACCATGTGTGCTATATCGGGCCCACGTAAAAAATATATTAAAGTGGAACAATGGAGGTTATTGGAGTGGAATCACGGAGGTTATTGGGATATTAACTCTAATAATGTCGCAATAACCCCTCAATAACCCCTCAATAACCCCCAATAACCTCCGCAGTTTCACTTAAATAACCCCCTGCAAAAACCCCCGCAATAACCTCTCAATAACCTTCGCGGTTCTACTTCAATAACCTATAACAATAACCCCCACAATAACCTTTGCGGTTTCACAGTGCCGCAGTCTTTTACCGAATTCTAATCAGGACCTACACGGTGCACCAAGCACGCTGCTTGAGCTCGTCGACTCTTCAGTCCAGAGCCAAGATTGGCAATTTGCTAGTACAAGTTGCGAAGTGCCAGTTGCCGAGTATAAGCAAACGGGTGCAGGTTACTAGATAAACGTCATCCTTCATTCATCAAACTCAGGTTGTCTGTCCGTTGAAGTGGCCTGGCCTGCTTTCTGACCTCTGTCGCAACCAGTGAAGACCTAATTTACTTCATGGCTAAATCGGCTCTAGGGCAAGTTATCTGAGAAGCTGAATGGAATAGGACATGTGACTCTATAGGTGCACAGGAAATAAAAGCCATAGAATAATATTGCCAGAGGATAGACTATCAGAGATAATATCAACTATAAATCAACATCAGATGAAGACAGAAGGAAGTAAGCCGGGGAACTCTGGAGATTAATATGTAATGATCACTTATTTATATTATATGAGAGAAACTCCTTTTTGAATTGGGGAAAATCTATGTAATAAGTGATGAATGATCGATCCGCAGATGCAGTATCTTGATTTTTTCTTAGAAGAAATAGAAATCTCTCTCTTCAGTTAGTTCTTTCCTCGCCTCATTACTTTTTATCTTGAGTTGTCAGCCACAGACAAATCTCACACCGCAGACAAATCAGGATTCAATTGATATGATCAAACAAAATGAGTAATGTGGTACATCATAGCCAATTAGAATTTTTTTCGAGTTATGTTGAAGAACATCAGTAGAGAAACACCTCTCTAATTTTGGAGAGAATATTAAGTATTGCACGTCTCAAGAGATATAACGGTCTAGATGGGTTGTTGTGTGATACAAGGTGGCATGCTCGTATCATGACCGTCGTTCAGCTATGTGGGCAGCCGCACTTAATATTTTGTCCTAATTTTGCTGCCCATTTATAACATTAGCAAGGTCAGACATCCTTAACTTAGGGTGCATTTGTTTCGATTGTGGCTGTAGAAAACTCTGTCCAAAAGTTGTCATTGAAAATCTGTTGTTTAGCAGCTGGTAATTCAGAAGCAATTGGTCTGTTTGAAAATACAGTTATGAAAATGATGTCTGTTGACAAATAGAGACTGTAATACCCCTCAGTATGTCAACATAGTTTTGTTTGAAAAACATAGTTCTTAAAGTGTTGTCTGTAGAACAAATCCAATATCAAATTATCAAGTTATTATCACTCACAACACAATAAGAGAATTTAAGGAGAAACACTAACTAAATTTTATGCCCTCAAAATAATTATACAAACATAAGTTCAACATAAGCTGCATCTCAGCCAAAAAGACAAATTTGCTTACAAAAAAATCCTAATGCAGTATAGTTTGTACTCTGAAATACATAAACATCATCAAAACAGATACAACATGTAAAACAATAAAAGCAATACTCTAATTATAAAATCAAACCAATGCAAGGACTTCAAAAGAAATTTCAAGTTTTTTATATGATTTTTCACAGTATCAAAAAAATTTTAGATCTTATCATCAACTCATTCCTGTATTGCATCTCTCAGTTTATTAACCCATTGAAAAAATTTACAATATCTATTTATTAAATTTTTGGGACATCTATAAAACTTTCAACCAATATTGTTCCATTTTTGTGTCGTGAATACAACGCATAACATGTTGCAATTTCGATGTTTGGTCCCCTGGGATTTCGTCGAGTTGCTTGACCTCATTTTCGATAAAATAATATGTAAATTAATGATTAGCCCATAAAAATGCGAGAAAAGAATAAAAAAGATCAAAAGAAGAGGAATTGAATCGACTAATATTGTAACAAATCTAACAACGTAATTACTCTTTCAATTGAACAAAGAAAAATTTGAAGGAATAGGAGATGGAAAACTTTGGAAATAATTCATGGCCTTCATAAAGCCTCATGCTTGTACAACAAAAATACTCATCTTTTGGAATGTTCAAGTCTGTCATTTGATAAAGAAGATGAATCCTAATATAGAAGGAATTGTACCTTCTCTAGCACCTCCTCCCGCACCTACTACTATTATACC
>NW_018241990.1:4305-5349 GCF_001263595.1 Phalaenopsis equestris
ATATATATAATTGATTAGTAGTATTTCGAGTCAAAACGAGCCGAACACGAACGAACAAATATTTGTTCGTGTTGCTCGTGTCGAACACAAGCTGTTCGCGAATAATGAGCCGTTATGACAGCCTTAACTGTGCAGTCCGAGTACGAGCTTTGGAGCCAATCGACGAGTAAAAGTGAGAGGGTTTATGGCCTTGCAGGGAAGGGCACAGCCTTCGAGGGCGAGCTCTCCCATGGCCTCGTTCTTAGTTCCTCGAGCTCATCACAGCCAGACCAGAAGGCTCTTGTCAGACATGTGGTTGCAATGAACGAAAAGATCCGCCAGTTGTGCGAGCAGATGCTAGAAGACCAACATAGAGTCACAAACTCTATAGCTCGCATGACGGAGACCTTAACAGATAGCCGGGGCAAGCAACTAATAACATTCGTGCATGAGGAGAAGGATGGAGATGATTAATAGTTCTTTTTTTATGTTTTCTTTTATTCGTAGCATTATGTTGAATATTTGTTGTGAAATTTTTTTGATTAACTTTACTATTCTTATTTAGGTCGATTTTTTATAGTATTTAACTTTTATTAATAATATTGTTTAGAGACTTGATCGGTGATATGATTATGTTTAATTTGGTATGTAATGTGAAATGTGTTTTTGTGGAGGTTGTGAAAATGCAACTAGTATTATAATTTTTTTTTCGTTACAGACTTGCATTGTGTATGTTTTTTGACGCAAAATATGATACTAAATCTACAATAATATTTAGTCATTCTACGATATTTTTGACACAAAGGAGGTGATATGTGATATTTTCACCTATGTTTGGTATAAACAAAAGTGACGCTAATATGATGCAACAACCGATACTAACATTACCGAAATTAAGCCGAAATAATATTATCGACCCCTGGATTAACGTCGGAAAAGATCGGACGCAAATCCGACCATAACACTTAAAATTTAGTAAACAACAGAGAAGAAAATGGCGAGAGAAGTGAAATGGTGGAGAAGAAAAATAACGAAAAAGTGAAATAAAGGAAAAGAAGAATGGTG
>NW_018241991.1:0-213 GCF_001263595.1 Phalaenopsis equestris
CTCTCTCAGAATTTTTTAACCACCCCACACAAAAATTGAACTCTAACAGAAGCCAATAGGTAGAGATAAGCAAAAGAGAATGTCATCTGTTTGCCGCCCAAGCCAATCAACCGAAAAGAGGAAAGGAAGAGTCACAATAAAGGGGGAGAGCGTTGTTGACCTCATTTTTAGTGAGGTTTTAGCCTCCTAATCTTAGAACCTAGGATCTAGCCT
>NW_018241992.1:0-386 GCF_001263595.1 Phalaenopsis equestris
AAAAATGTTCAAAATTATAATAAATAATTAAATTTTTTTATTTTTTTAAAAATTATTCTATGATATACCAAACATCACTCACTAGCTCATATACATTCATATTTATGAAACATATAAGCTTTCGTACTAATTGATAGTCAAACATGCATTGACACGATACATGACATATATGAGATCAGTAACTATTAGGATTGCACATTGCATGAAAACCATTAAGAGTTCATTTGGGGTGGCGGTGCGATGTCGCACTATAGTTTTGTCGGTTTGGGCAAACAGCATTTTGACAGTTTTTTCAAAAATTTCCAGCTGAAATTTGTGTTTTCTCACCAATCCTGTCTAGGTGCAGTGGCGGTTTTGTTGTTGCGGTCTGATTTTTTCAAAAAAAA
>NW_018241993.1:0-824 GCF_001263595.1 Phalaenopsis equestris
CTTACTGCGTACGAATAATACACGTAAATTTATGTATAGTGTCTGATCTAAATTATTGAAATACATCTTTTTATTTATTTTTTTTTTTTTGAGTAGGGCTAACTCTAAAATCTTTGACGGTCAAGATCGGACACCGCACATAAATTTTGCGTGCGGTGTCCACAAGCAATAATTTTTCCTGTTACCGCTGTACATTATTAAAAATTAATCATGAAACTACTGAATAATAATTTGATGCTAAAAAATTTTCATAGCAAATATAATTTTTTTTTTTAAAAAAATCAGATCACTACTAAAAAATTAGTCAGGAGTGGTGAGAAAACACATATTTCAATATCTACTTTTGAAAAAACTATCAAAATACAGTTTATCCAAACAGACAAAACTGTTGTGCGGTGCCGCACCGCCACCCCCAATGGACTCTAAGTATCACGCGATTCTTCGAATTAGATTTCTGCTAATTTATGACACTTTTTTTTTTGTTATTAATCCATTCAAGCAAGTGCTTTCTTAATGAAATGATAAAGCTCTAATACATTCCATTCAAATAATAATAATAATAATAATAATAATAATAATATATTTGAAGTACAACTTATTTCCTAACTATATTCAATAAATTAGATGGAGAAAATAAAAAACTATGGTTAGTATCAAGTAGATGAGTATATAAATAAATAATTTAAAAATATACTTAAATTATAGAGAAATCTACATACATCACACAATTCTTATGTATTTGTATATCTAACGCATAAAGTTTAATATTTATATTTATGACATGAGGTTTATCTCATTTTTAATAAGTTAATAATGATGGCTAT
>NW_018241994.1:0-8838 GCF_001263595.1 Phalaenopsis equestris
AAATTTAAACCTTCCTCGTGCGATCGATATTTGGGACTTAAAAAAAAATATTATATTACTTGATAACAATACGTATACTTGCCTAGTATCCCAATATAAATATATATAAATTAAAAAGTTAAATTCTTGTTTTTTTTCCACATCAAGTTTTTTTTTATGTCATTGCAAAGCGGGTCAAATTTGTACATTTTACACTACTATATTTTCCGGGATCAAGTTTTTTTGGCACCGTTGTCGGGAAAGGTAACTGTAAATTAAATAGATTTGGTAAATTAGAAAATTTAAAGATAAAAATATACAAAATACAAAATATCAAAAAAATTATAAAATAAAAAATCTAAAAATATATAACTATATATTTAAGAGTATTTTAAAGAAATTTTTCTTTGCTTATTATATTTGTTTATGTGAAATATTGGATCTAAAGGTTTAGTACCTTGCGATTCAGAACTAGAACGTACTGTTAGAAATATTCAAAAATAAAAAAAAGAAATTAAAATTTTGAACAAAATGGTGAATAACTTAGATAATCAAATAAATGAAAATCGATAAAGACCTTTAAAAGATTATGCTAATCCAACAGCAGATGAACTTCACTTAATTATTCAAAATCTCGATGTTGTTGCTAATTCATTTGAACTTAAACCTATTATTATCCAAATGGTACAAAATAATCAGTTTTGAGGAACACCTATTAAATATTCTAACTTACAAATAGTTAGGTTTCTTGAGATTTGTTAGGCTTAGACTTTTTCCTTTTTCATTAAGGGATAATGCCAAAGTTTGTTTAAATTCATTAGCACTTGGATCTATCAGAACTTGGGGAGAACTATCACAAAAATTCTTGGTTAAATATTTTCTACCCTCAAAAACTGCTAAGCTTAGAAATGATATTACATATTTTTGTCAGTTTAAAGCGGAATTGATATATGAAGCCTCAGAAAGATTTAATGACCTCCTTAGAAAATGTCCACACCATGCTTTACCAGATTGGTTAATAATTCAAACTTTTTACAATAGATTAGTATGATCACTTAGATCTATTATATATGATGATGTAGGTGGATCTTTAATGTCAAAACCTTTTGATGAAGCATACTCTTTAATAGAAGAAATGGCTACTAATGATTTTTAATGGCCCTCTGAATGGGTAAATCCTAAGAGAGTAGTTAGTATTCATGAATCCGATGCAATGTCTATTTTAGCATCTCAAATTGCTGCTATATTAAAAAAGATTGATCAAATTGGAGTAAACTATTCTCTAATACCACTAGTATTAGAGAAAAATTCATAAAGACAGATAATTGATACTCAATCATCATATGAAACTTTTAATGTTATTAATAATCAAAATAACAATCCTTATTCAAATTATTACATCATCATAATTTTAGTTTGAATAATTATAACAATTCAATGAACCCCTCAGGAAATTTAAATAACCAAGAAAATCTTAATTATCGACCTTATTATCCTCCCGGATTTAACTCTAACTCTAACCCACAAGTTAAGGAAAAGAAGTTGATAATGGAAAAAGTAATGTTGAACATGGTAAATCAAATACAACATTAAGGGTCTGTTATTAGAAATATTAAAAATCAATTAAGGAGATCTTCAGGATATCTTCCGAGTACTGTAGAAGTTAATCCCAAAGATCAAAATAAAGAATAAATTAAAGCAATTCAATTACGAAGTGGAAAAAAAGTTGAAACAAGAATCCAAAGAGAAACAAAAGTTGATAAGGAGAAGGAAAAGATGGAAAGTGACCATAATGAAAATGAACAAACACAAGTTCCTGATTGAAAGCAACCACAATGAAAATAAACTGATACAAGTTCCTTTAGAAAAACCACTACCTTCGTTTCCTGAAAGATTGAAGTAGAAGAATAAAGATAAACAATTTACAAAATTTTTTGAACTCCTTAAAAAGTTAACGATAAACATTCCTTTCATTGAAGCTTTGTAACAAATGTCAAGTTATGTGAAATTTATGAAATATATATTAAATAAGAAAAGGAAGTTTGCAGATCATGAGACTGTTGCACTTAGTGATGAGTGTAGCGCTATTATCCAAAAAAAGCTTCCTGAAAAGTTAAAAGATCCTGGTAATTTTACTATACCTTTTACAATTGGTGAAAAGTTTTATGGAAAAGTCTTATGTGCTTTAGGAGCAAGTATCTATCTTATGCCTCTATCAATTTTTAAATGTTTAGATTTAGGAGAGATTTTTGTTATTACTATAACTCTTCAGTTAGCTAATCGATCAATCACTTATCCTAAAGGACTTATAGAAGATGTATTAATAAAAGTGGATAAATTTATTTTCCCTGTAGAATTTATAGTATTAGATATGGAGAAAGATAAAGAAATTCCTATTATTTTGGGGAGACCATGTCTTGCAACAGGGAGAGCTGTGATAGATGTGTAGAAAGGAGAATTAATAATGAGAGTTAATGATCAAGAAGTAAAATTTAATATTGCAAAAGCTATGAAATATCCTGTAATAGAAAAAGACGATGAATGTTTTAGGATGGAAGTTACTGATTATCTAAGTAATGAACAATTTAAGAAAGAGTTTGAAGTAAAATTAAAGCAAAAAAAATTTAGTGAAAATGAAGATGAAATAAAAGAAGAAAATTTAGATTATATTCAGGACAAATTTGAAACTTTAGATTTGTTAAAAAATGATAATAAAAATCTTATTCTTTCAATTATTAGTTTTCTAATTTTTGAGAATTTCTTTCCTGAACTTAAACTGAACGTATTATCTGCTCATTTAAAATATGTATTTTTAGGAGATTTATCTACATTGTCTGTTATTGTATCTTCTGAGTTAACTGAAATTCAACAACAAAAGTTTATAGAAATGTTGAAAAAGTATAAAAAGGCTTTTGGATGGACTTTAGCGGATATTAAAGGAATCAGTCCTTCAATTTATATGCACATAATTCTATTAGATGAACAATACGAACCTAAAGCTAATCCTTAAAGGAGATTAAACCCAATAATGAAAGAAGTTGATGTAAAAAAAAATTTAAAATAGTTAGATGCTGGAATCATATATCCTATTTCAGACAGTGCTTGGGTAAGCCCAATTCACTGTGTTCCAAAGAAAGGAGGAGTAACCATTTAAGTAAATGAAAAAAATGAATTAATTCCAATAAGACAAGTTACTGGTTAGCAAATTTGTATAGATTATATCAAATTAAACTTGGTCACCACGAAAGATCACTTTTCTTTACCCTTTCTAGATCAAATGTTGGATAGATTGGCTGGAAATAAATATTACTATTTTTTATATGGATATACCGATTACCATCAAATTCCAATTGCTCCTGAGAATCAAGAAAAAACAACATTTACAAGCCCTTATGGAACATTTGCTTTTCGTAGAATGTCTTTTGGACTATGAAATGCACCTGCAACATTTCAAAGATGTCTGATGTTAATACTTAGTAATTTGATTAAGCATGGAATGAAAGTATTTATGGATGATTTCTCTATGTTCGAGACTTCATTTGAATTATGCTTAAATAATTTAGAAAAAGTTCTAGAATTATGTGAAAAAATCAACCTAGTACTAAATTGGGAAAAATGTCAATTTAATTTATGATTGCAGGAGGAATTGTACTTGAGCATAAAATTTCTGAAAATGGCATGGAAGTAGATCTTGTAAAAGTTCAAGTTTCTGAGAAATCACCACCACCGGCTACAGTCAGAGGGGTAAGAAGTTTTCTAGGACATGTTGGTTTCTACAAGCGTTATATAAAGAATTTTTCAAAAATAACTAAGACATTATGCCAACTTTTAGAAAAAGATACGAAATTTGATTTTAATGAGGAATGCATAAAAGCATTTGAATTATTGAAAGAAAAATTAATCGCTGCACCTATAATAGTACCACATGATTGGGAAAAACCCTTTGAAATAATGTGTGATGCTAGTGATTATGCTATTGGAGTAGTGTTAGGATAAATGCACAATAGAGTTTTTAAAGTAATATATTATGCTAGTAAAACACTAAATGATGTTCAAATTAACTACACTACTACTGAAAGAGAGTTATTAGCTATTGTCTATGCCTTTAATAAATTTAGACCTTACTTAATTGGAGCTAAATGTATAGTGCATACAAATCATTCTGCTATTAAATACATAATGCGAAAGAAGGACGCTAAACCAAGGTTAATTAGATGGATACTTCTATTGCAAGAGTTTGATTTTTTTTTAGTTGATAGAAAAGGAAATGACAATCAAATAGTTGATCATTTATCTAGACTAGAAAAAGAAATATTAACTAATTTTGCAAGTGAAATTTTAGAAAATTTCCCTGATGAACAATTATATAGTATTTATAAAATAGATACATCATGGTATGCCGATATAGTAAATTATATTGTAAGTGATATTATACCACCAAATATTAAGAATCAACAATTAAGGAAATTTATATATGACTCAAAATTCTATTTTGGGGATGATCCATATTTATATAAACAATGTAAAGATCTAATTATTAGAAGGTGTGTGCTTTATGAAGAAACTCAACAAATAATTGAAAAATGTCATGATTCTGAATTTGAAGGACATTTTGGAAAAAATAGAACTGCATATAAAATTCTGCAAGCTATATTTTATTGGTCTACTCTCTTTAGACCTATTCTTTTTAGAGATGTTAACGAATATATTAAAACATTCGATCGATGTCAGCGAGTAGGAAATATTTCTAGAAGAAATGAAATGCCTATAAATTACACATTGGAAGTTGAAATTTTTGATGTGTAGGGATTATATTTTATGAGACCGTTTATGCCTTCATTTAGAAACTTATATATATTACTTACTGTTGATTATATGTTCAAATGGATTGAAGCTGTTGTTTTACCTAAATGTAATGCTCGAAGTGTTTTTAAATTTTTAAATAAAAATATTTTTACAAGATATGGAATGCTGAGAGTAATTATTACAGATGGAGGATCCCATTTTAGAAATAAGAGAATCAAGAAATTGATAAAGAAATAAGATATTATGCATAGATTCACTACTGATTATCATCCTCAGATTGGCGCTTAGCAGAAATATCAATCGTGAAATAAAATGAATTTTAGAAAAAACTGTAAATCCTTATAAATTGGATTGATCTGCTAGATTAAATACTACATTATGGGCATACAGAACTGCTCATAAGCTCCTATTGGAATGTCCCCATACAAACTTATTTTTGGAAAAACATGCCACTTACCAGTAGAATTGGAGCATAAAGCATTTTGGGCTATTAAGGATTAAGAAATTTAATTTTAATCTAAAAGATGCTGGTGAGAAAAGATTATTGCAGATCAATGAACTTGAGAAGATTAGAAATGAAGCATATGATAATGGAAAAATTTATAATGAAAAAATGAAAATATGGCATGAACGGAAGATTATTAATAAAAAGTTTGAACCTGGATAAGAAGTTATATTATATAATACAATATTGAGATTATTTTCAGGAAAGCTGAGATTCAAATGGTTAGGATCATTTAAAGTGATTAAAGTCTATCATTATGGAACTGTTGTTATTAAGGATCCTAAAACTGGAAAGATATTTAAAGTTAATGGGCATCGATTGAAACATTATTATGAAGAACACATATCCCAATTTTAAAAAGTTTTAATGTTAAGTCAACCCAACTAAACTAATGGTATGTCGGGCTGACGACGTTAAACCAAGCACTTTGTGGGAGGCAACCCATATATGAATATATATATCTATATATTACTATTTTGTTAATAAATGTATTAATGCATTAGGAAATAATAGTAATTTTAAGCCCTACACAATTATGTATATATCATAAATTAAGACTATTATTGGTATTGGAGGAAATTTTAGAATCAAATTGAACAAAAAAAATTTCAAATGCGAATTTAGCCTCTGGTGCCGACGGCGCCCAACTAAAAGACCATGGCACTGACAGTGCCATCAGGAGCGCCGAAGGCGTCCCGAGCATTTTCCATGTGCTGAACGGTTTTGGCGGACTTTGGCGGGGGTTTGCGGGATTTTGCTCCACAATAACTGCCAAGAGGTGTTTTTAAGTCCTAAAAACTGACCTGGAAGTACAAAAACTTCCTAATTTCAAATTACATGGCTTCAGATTCCATAAATATTTCAAGGTATGGAGTTTTTAATAGAAGAAATTTTATCAGTTTTGACGCGCAGAGATTATATGCAAAGTTATTACGAAGAAAAGATTGATAAGACTGATCAAGGAGAGAGACTTTATCAATCATGAAGTTAGTAAAAATTTTCAGATAAGTGTTGTTTGTTTATTTATTGTTGTATGAACTTTCTTTTATATATGAAATTTATGTTTTGTTGTATCTTTCTCATGAAGTCTGAGTAGATTCTTTTATCTTTCTCTCTACTCTAAGATATGGTGAAATGAAGAGATAATGTGAATGTGCTAATGTTAAAATTTAAAATAAATTGTGATGGTTTTTTAAATTGCAGGCTTGGCTACATGAGTCAGAAAGAACTTTAGTCTAGAGGCAAGCTACCAAAACTGAAGTCAATTGATCTCAGCATGTATGAGCATTGCTATATGAGGAAGCAAAAGAAAGTTAGTTTCTTCAAAAGTGTCAGAGCGCCAAAGGCAGGAAAACTAGAACTTGTATACACAGATGTGTGGTGACCTTCTTCAGTGGCATCTCTTGGAGACTCTCATTATTATGCCACGTTCATTGATGACCATAACAAAAAGGTGTGAGTTTATTTCTTGAAGCATAAATCAAATATATTTAATGTGTTCAAGACTTAGAAGACCATGATCGAGAAAGATACAGACTTAAAATTGAAATGTTTGAGGTCTGATAATGGTGTTGTGTATATTGATTGTGGGTTCAAGGAGTATTATGTAGCTCAGGGAATCAGAATGGAGAAGACAATTCCGTGGACATCACAACAAAATGGAATTACAAAATGTATAAACACAACTATCAATGAGTGGGCTAGAGGCAAGAGATTGCATGTCAGACTACCAAAAACTTTCTAGGCAGATGCAGTCATCACTACAGTTTACTTGATCAACAAAGGTTTATCTGTTCCATTAAATTGTGAATTACCTGAGGAGGTCTAGAGTGAGAAAGCTGTCAAATTTTCTCACATTAAGACTTTTGGGTGTCTTTCTTATGTTCTTATTAATCTTGAGGCTCGTAGCAAGCTCAAGGTTAAGTCAAAGAATGTTATTTCATTGGCTATGGATACAAGGCATTTGATTATCATTTTTGGGATGATCAGGATCTTAAGAACCAAAAATTTGATTTTTAAAGAGAAGATCATGTACAAGGACAAGGTTGGTAAAGTTTCTGAAGCAACTCATCAGGAATCCGAGTTAGTAAGGTTTGCTGATCTACTAAAGGTCACAGTGCAGGGCAGTGATAGAAGTGATGAGGAGAGTGACTCCGGGGCACCCATTTCTATTGCTCCGTAGACAATTTCAGAGTCATCCACCTCTATAGCTACTATTCATAGGTTAGTCAGGAATAGAAGTTCTCCTCAGTGTTACTCACTGATTTTAAACTACATTCTGCAGACATATGGTAGAGAACCACAATGTTATGAAAAAACCTTGCAAGATAAAAATTCGAGCAAGTGATAGCTGGCCATGAAAGAAGAGATGTATTCCTTATTAGGTAATCAAACTTGGGAGTTGACAGAAATTTCACCGGGGAAGAAGGAATTACACAATAAGTGGGTGTACCGAGTAAAGACTGAGCATGATGACAATAAGAGGTACAATGTTAGACTTATTGTAAAAGGCTTTTAGCAGAGGCAAGATATTGCCTGTGAAGTGGGAATTGTAAGCAGATACATGAGTAACCTAGGAAATAGCTTGAAGGTATAGGGCTACGTTGATGTTGATATGTTGAATAGGGGTGTTACTCTCGAGAAATTGAAGTTATGCATGATTCAGTTGGTCTTCTAGCTTGAAAACTGAGGATTTGAGTTGCAAAGTTGAAGGCAATCAATTTTGGAGAAAAGGGCAATGAGGTTAGTGGATGGTACAGCCAGTGTCCCAATCTCAAAGTAAGAGAATTCTTGAGTATTGTGGACCCCGCCCGATTGCTTGGTCTTCGCGACTATTAAAGGACCGCAGCTCATCACCGAAGGGAGTATTGCCTCATCCATTCGAACCGAAGGAAGCCTCTCCCAATCGAAAGAATGAAGGTGTTCGAAGCAAAGAAAAAGAGGAAGGTTGCAAAGCAATTTCGGTCGAAGCACAATGGGATTTGAAAGGCTGCTTCCTTCTTCGATGTTCTTCTTCTTGGTCCTAGAGCTCACGGGAAGCAGAAAAAAATTGAAAGCTTACGGTTCCTTGGTTCTTCTTCTTCGGCGTTGTTGCTCAAGGGTAGTGAGATAAATAAAAAAAGAGAAGAGAGGATTATTCTATAATTGAGACGATCAACAGGTGTAATCCTCAAGTTAATAAAATCCTCCGCAACTCCGTGGACGTAGGCAATTTGTCGATCCACGTAAATCTCTGTGTCTTTGGGTTTCTGTGTGAATTTCTCATTCCAATTTTTCACTTTATTGCCGTCGTTTTTCACAACACCATGTGCTATTGCTGTAGCTATCCTATATTTTCAATATAAAAAAATGTGCAACTACTGATTAAAAGATGCAGGATTAAACTATAAAAGCTAAAACATTTAATAAGTAGTTTCTTTGCCAATATTTGTGTGCACAAAGTTTTTACTTTTTTAAATTATTTTTTTTATAATTTAGGAAACGTAAAATACAAATGACCAAATATTATAATATATATATACATACATATATATATACATAACTATATA
>NW_018241994.1:9101-56605 GCF_001263595.1 Phalaenopsis equestris
ACATACATACATATCTATGTATATATATATATACATACATATATATATAAGAGGAATGGCGTCGATGGCGAGCTCGAGTTGCTCCGCTAGGGTTTCACCCAATGACGATTCCCTGGCTTGATCTTTCCGCTTTACCATTGTGCTCGAAGACGAAGCTCTTGCACTCGACGACGAATTCTGGGTTCTTCAATCTCTCCTGCGATCGTCGTCACGTCTCGCTGCTTCTGTGGACGTCGAGCTGCGAGCCGCGTCGAGCCGCGATCGTCTTTTCGTCTGCGTGGTCGTCCCGACCTTTCGGTCCTCGTGGTCGTCTCGTCTGCGCGTTCGGCCTGACATTTCAGCTCGTCTTCGTCGTCTCGTCTGCGTGGTTCTCCTCTCGCTCTTGTTTGATCGAGTTGTGACTGTTCTGCGGCTTCAACAACTACAGTTTTTCGCCCCGGCCTTTCGGCCTGCTATTTTTGCCGCTGCCCCACTTTGGCAGGGCTTCTCTTGCTGTGATGGAGCTTCCTTTGTCTACGTTTGAACCTGACAAAGTATCATTTGTCCACGTGGTGGGTAATTCTCAGAGGGAGACAGCGGTTGTCTTCCCCTCACGGTTTTAGGATCCCCTCAAGTTTTAAGGAGCAACGAGAAGGTGATCGCCCTTTTATCAAGATTGCAAGCAAGAAAAGTGGGAAAGCTGCCTTTTTTTTTCTCTGAGCTAGAAATTTCATCCCTTACTGATAAATTCAAGTTTGCTCTTATTGGGAAATTTTTGTGGGGACACCCACCATGGAGGTTATCAGGAAAAGTTTTGTTGTTCTCAAATTAGTAGGAAAGTGGAAAGTAGGTCTCATAGATGGGAGACACGTATTAATTCAACTTCCCATGCCTAAAGACTACACTGAGATTTTTTCCAAAAAAATTCTCAATATTACTGGTAAACCAATGAAACTCAAGTGGTCTCCTGATTTTGACCCCAAGCGCGAATCTCCTACTATACTAGTATGGTTTAGTCTACCTAATCCAAGCTACACTTTTTTCATCATCAGGTTCTTTACTCTATTGGCGTCATACTTGGAGACCCTGTGAAGCTAGATCTACCCGGTTTTAACCTAACCAGACCTTCTCTGGTCTGAATACTTGTTGAAAGAGATATTACTTTACCTGATGTTACTGAAGTCTGGTTGGGCACAACTCACAATGGATATTGACAACAAATTGTTATGGAGCATAGACCTCCATGTTGTTCTTATTGTATGATGTTTGGGTATAACCTTGATAAATGTTATAAGCTTCACCCTAATTTGAAATCTAAAGATCAAGTGAATAAGAATGGATCTGACCCTATTGCTTTGGAAATATCTGTTCCATCTGAAGAGAAAACTACCACAAAACAGGTTATGATATCTGATTTAATTGTCATTGTGGATCCTCCCCCTGAAAATACTATTTCTGCGATCGATGAGAAGCTGGATGGCCATGCTGAGCAACCTACACTTTCAAACCCTCCTTAGTTGGAGAAAGCATTAGGCGAAGAGGAAACATTTCATGCTTCACACACACTTAAACATACAATTGTTGCAACAGTTGACAATCCTTCTTCTGGTGCTCATCAGCTTTTATCTGCCCGGCGTTCTGTTTACCAACACGATGATCAGATGAGCCAGTCTTCTGAGAAGGAATGCAGGTCTATTCAAGGAGGAAGAAGAAGATTGGAGGCAAACTTCAGCTTGGGAACCTAATGGATGATACTTTGGTTACTTCGGGAAATGACTCGGCACTCAATGATTTGTTATCTGGATCTCGCCCTAGAACTAGAGGCAGAGCAGAACTAAACTGGCTTGTCCCTAGCTACTTCTTTTATGCGATTTTGGTATCTTTCCTTTTTTTGGGTTTCTCTGTATCTTTTTTCTTTTGGGGTGTTTGTGTGTGTTGTATTGTATGGGTATGGTGCCTTTATTGGGCCCTTTCATACAACAGTTATGTATCTTTCCTATTTTAATAGATTTAGCCCTTAGGCTTTTCAAAAAATAAGTTACAACATTTAATTTATATATGTATGTATGTATGTATATATTAATTCTATATTAAACTTAATAATAAGTTACCACATTTAATTTATGATCATTATAAAATTTTAAAAATTTACATGCTACCACTCGATTAATTTCTATTTACGTATCTAACACCTAAACGTTAATTTTTACAAACATACCAATAAGATAAATTTCAGTTTTTAAAAATTTAAAAAGTGAAACTTTTGATGTGATTTGATGATATCAATGTAAAAAACAAAGAATATGTGCTAGTGTATAAGTGCCTGAGAGATGGGTGGCAATTATGTAAATCCCTCTAATTTTTTTAAATTATTACAGTGTGATTTTTATATTTATATTTAAAATTTTTTAAATTAAGTATTATTAACTTTTAAAGTAACATGCTAAAATTTTTATGATGTTAGTTATTTAAATATTGAGATTTATTTAATTTTTCATAATCAATTTTTTTAATTACATCATTTTTTTCATATTTAAAAAATTTTATAATTTAGTATATCATCCCATTGAACTTCGTTTGCGAGAAAAAAAAAAATTCGAGCGAGAGAGAGACTCCACTGAGGAGTGAGGAGAGAGAGAGGCTCTGCCGAGGTACAAGTAGAGTTTGGTATGAAGTGCGAGAGGAGCGAACAGTTTTCTCTTCGGTAGAAATGGCGACGGACCGTGAAAAGGAGAGAGAGGCAGAGCTGGAGAGTGCTATGTACACGAATTGCCTGCTACTCGGCCTGGATCCGGCTATCATTGGCGTGGGCGGGGCAGGAGGGAGTCCCAGGGTCGGCCATTTCCGGCATTCCAACCCTAGATTGGGGGAAAAGCTTCTATACTTTCTTCTCTCGTCCTTAAGAGGGCCCGTCCAATCTGCCAAGGCAAGAATTTCGCTCACCCGGATCGCTATTCCTTTACTTTTTCTTCCATTTGGCTTGGATCTGAGATTCCTCACCGTTTTGGTATTTGGGCATGTGCTAGGATTTCGATAAGGTGTGGCCCATTTACGATTCTGCTCAGTCCCGAGATTTTCGTAAGGTATATATAGTCTGTTTTTTTCAATTAATGATCGTTAGGGTTTACGGGTACCCAGTTCTTTAAGTGCTGTTTGATTTTTGCTGTGTACTTATGCTTCTGGAAAGATTGTGCAAGGTATAATAAGTGAGCTGGAGTCACAAGGGGCACTGCCAAGAAGCAACGCTAGGGTATCATCGCTCGCGACTTGTTGTGGGCCGAGGTCACTATTCTGCTTCTCCTTTGTTCATTAATAGCAATATGGCGTCTTTTTTATGATCCTTGAAGGAATTTTGAAAGCTCGTTTTTGAGTGAAGCATGTAATCTCTAGTATTACAGAACGAACGGTATGTGATCGCTAGGCAGTGGGTGATATATTTGAGGATGCAATGTTATGAACTCTTGTCAAGATGAAGCACAAGCTAGAGTTTAGGCGATTTATCCTTTTTGACGAACTTACTGTGCTTAATGCAATTATTATCTTAAGCATGCTTTCTTTTATGACACGCACCTTCAAATTCACCATTTGTGTAGTGTGCCTGGTGTTGGAAAAGAGTTAGTAAGTATAATGTCCTCTTTGATGTTAGTGAGTTCATTTTTGAACTATCTTTTATTTATGGGATCTCAAGGTCTCAATAGATGCTTTGATTGAAGGATATTTTTAGTTCTTCTGTAGGTAGGATTTTTACTTCCCATAGCTTTTATCCAATGGATGGGTCCTTATGTTGTCTTATGACTACATTTACCTGTGGTTAATTAATACTCTGTAATTTGAGATAATTCTGAATTGACGATGTTGTTAAGCTTTAATTGTTGAACAAAAAGAGAAAATAACGTAGCTGCATATGTTTACTATCATAACATATATGAGTTTCCATTATCCTCATTCCTATGTTCTGCTTCATTCTTTGATGAGGGGAGGGAGGAAATGATGCTAAACCCTATAAGCATCCAATGTTTTTGTTGACCAGATATCTATATTGTAAATATCTTTTAAAGTGGATATGGGAGCCTTAACTTTGATTGATTCTTTTTTCATTAAGAGCCATGTGCTTTCTTGTTTGAAGCAATACCTTATGGATCTGGAGTGATAAGTCATTCTGGTTTTAGAGCTTGGTTTATATAGGATATCATTAAATTGCTTGAACATGCCAATAATTTTTTAGTATTGGTAAATAGAATCAAAGCTACAGAGTATGGTTGTTTAGCTTTTTTCATGACATGAACAATAACTTATGCTGCTAAAAGCATGACCAATTTGTTTAATTGATTTTAGATGTTGTGAAAAGGATTTGCACAAATTTAACTGGACAAAACACAGAACACTGAAGATGAATGCTTTTTATGTGAGGATTCACAAATGCAAAGCTCAAATACTTGGAATAAAGATGATATTGATTGGGTTTTATTATGATGTTGATTTTTTTTATGACTGCAATTACCTTTGTTTGATTAATTCTCCGATAGAGGAAAAAATTTTATAAGTAATATGTTAGGCTTAAATTGTTACACAAAAAGTTAAATGAAGGTGTTTGTAGTGTTGCATAGCTTTACTATCATTACATAGATGAGTTTCCGTCAGCCTCATTCCTATTCTTTGATTTGTGCTTTGATAAGTGGGGAGGGATTGAGGGAGTGGATAATGTTTAAGGTTCCCATGCTTTTGCTGTTCTGAGATTTATCCTTTGGGCATTCTTCAAAATGATCAAGAAGCCTTGTGACCATTTTATTTCTTATCAATAGTCACGTGTTTCTTCGTTCAAAGCAATGCCTACTGTATTGGGGGTGGTAAACATGCTAAGGGGCTTATTTTGGTGGTAGAGGTTGGTTGACGTAGGACATTATTAGATAGTTTGAGCTTATTGTGGAAAATTGAATCCAAGATACAAAACATGGTTGTTCAGCCTTTGTCATGGCATAGCCTACAATACCTTATATAGATAAAAACGTACAACATATATTTCAGTTGTTCCTTCCATTTTTGTATTTGATGTTTCTTTGTAATTCTCTTAGAATCATGTCTAGATTTTAATTTCTAACTTATCCTTTTAGTGCTATATTTTTTCCTTTATATTATATTTTCTTTAGATCTCATTTCAATTGTACCAAAAGTTATTTTCATCTACTACGCAGCATTCTTTTTAATTTGTCTTCTGTCCTAAATTTTGTGTATTCTCATTCCTGATATCTTTCTTAGGATGTTGATCATGTAAGCTCTCATTTTATGTTTGCTGCAAACCAGATTTGTTGAGCTCTTATGGCAACTTTCTGTGCATGCATTGAGGGAGGTTCATAGTCGCACATTTGCTGCTGATGTAGCTTCTAATCCACTTCCTGCTTCACTAACGGATGCATCTTATCTTCATGCTGCAGCTTTACTTCCTGTAACCAAGGTATTCAAAACATTAACATCCAGTATTTGTTGCTTCCTGATCCATTTTATGACATGACTCGAGCTTTGTGAATTGATTTTAAATATTTTGCTCCCCCTTCAATAGATTTTTTTGATGCTAGATATAAAAAATGCTTCAGGATCTTGATTTTATTTTGCTTTTCCATATCCTAAGCATGAAATATCTGTGTTATTTTTCTCCCTTCTTTCATTTTTATTGTATCAAAATTTTAATTTACCTTTTATTCTTATATTTAAAAATTAATCTGCATCTTTTATTTATTACAGGCAAGGATTGCACTTGAGAGAAGAAAGTTCCTAAAAAATGCAAGTATTGCTGTACATAGGCAAGCTGCTTGGTCCAACTTAGCTAATGAAATGACTGCAGAATTTCGTGCTCTTTGTGCTGAAGAGGTACTAAACTTTTCTTTTTACTTCAAATTTTTATGTTATTTTTTATCTTCAAAATACATCTTTCAAAGTATATCATTATCAATCTTATCCCAATCATTTAGAGTGCTAATTATATGGTATGCTACATAAAGTGTTGACTATATGTATGTATAATCTATGTTGGCATGAGGTTCATGGGGGCTGAAACGCCGTGAGTGTTGAACGCTATCTACTAGTATATATATTTCATGTTCTCTATTTAGGGTTTCGGTATTCATAATTTCAGATTTCTTGCCATCGGCGTTTCTCCCTAGCTAGAGCTATATCCGAGGACAGGTGGTGCTATGACTATATCCTCCTCCAAGGTGGTGATTATCTACCCACAAACCTACCACTAAACCATCCCTTAATCTTGTCGCAGTCACTACCTACGCCTATACCCCCGCCTGCTGCAACCATCCTTATACCTTCAAACCCGTAGCGACAAACCTTCTGGCCCCTTCCCTGCTTCCTCCAAACCTGATCTTACCCATTCTCTACTAACCACAAACCCCCTTTACTTCCTTCCATCTAGCTGTAATCCATCCCACCTCACCATTTGCTGTCGTTAACCCTTCCCACGGCCCAACCTGTTGCCGCAATCTCTGCCTACCTTTCACTTGTTGTCTCCACCCTTCCCGTTGTTGTCGTCATCCTTTGCCTACCTTCCACCTGTTATCTCCACCCTTTATGCTGTTGTCGTTATTCTCTGCATACCTTCCACATGTTGTCTCCACCCTTCCCAAGCCTCTCGGTTGAACCCACAACCCCCAACCTGCACCCACCTACTGTCTAGCCGCCACCCATCACCTTTGTCCTTCCCCTATGGTGTTTGAGTGTGCTGTTGTCAATGTTATTTCTGTTATGAGAACCCCATTATTGTAGTTTCCCGTATTTTTTGCAATCATATTTGCAGTTTATTGTGTTTTGGGCTATCTTCAATATCAATTGGTATCAGACCTAGCTTAATCTTAGTTCTATCCTAGGTTTTTTAGCACCCTTTTTTACCCAAACCACCCTCCCCATAAAAAAATTTTCTCTACCACCTCTTCTAATCCCCAAACCCTAATCATGTCACCATGAAGATACATGTCGGAACCTACTCAGAACGAGATACAACGAATGATTTGTCATCTTCAACAGAGGATTTTTGAGATTGATGATGGAACTCAGGGGGAAATTACTCTCGATCATGATCTGGGAAGTCGAAGAGGAGAATGGGATGAGGATCTGAATCTATTCCATAGGGAAGACGTGAGTGATGAGGAAGATAGGCCCTAGTGCTTTGGAATTCAATATCAAAGGAGCCGAGAGATGTTGCTACATATGGAGGACTGAGATTTTGGTATCAAAGTAAATCCAACGGAGTTCGTTGGAGGTATGGATCCCGACGATTTCATCGAATGGCTACAATCAGTTGAGAGGGTCTTTGAGTACAAGGAGTGTCAAGAGATAAGCTTACAACCATTAAATTGAAGAGCACTTCTTTGCGATGGGAAAATTTACAGACAAAGAAAGAGAGAAGGTTATTTAATGGGAGAAAATGAGGAAGGAGATGCAGAGATGATACCTACGGCCTCATTACCGTCAGGATATGTTTTTGGGACTTCACCTCCTATAGTACAGAGACCTAGCGATAGAGGAGTTTACCACATAGTTTGATTGGTTACAGATAAAGTGTGGGTTGGTTGAGCCTAAAAAACATACCATTGCTTGAAGCCCGCTACTAGCAACGTCGTATAACTCTTGTTTTATTACTCATTGGGAGATGTCCAAACTTTGGTTTTGAAGGTGGAAAGACAATAGAAACAGATCAGACAATAACCCTCATTCAGATAACAATCCTCATTTAGGCAATCACCTATAGCTATAATTACCGACAAGAGTACCTCTGGAGGAGTTGGAAATACAGGACAGGGAAGTGATAAGATAGATCTGTGTGGGAAAATTCTAGAAAAGGGTAGCTTGCCCAGTACAATGCCTACCAAGAGATGCTCCAGATGCCACGACTACGACCAGATAGCCTATAGCAGTTTCACGAGTCGAGTTGCTTTATTCACGGAGCAAGGAGTTGCCGAGGAAGTGGAGGAAGAGGAAGCAGAGGTGAATATAAAGTAGAAACTTCACAGGGGGATAGGAGTATAAACGAGTCAAGTTGAGCACGAGCCACCCTCAGTTTGAGTTTGAGCTTGATTAATTTTATCGAGTTTTTCATTTTCCCCTACTAACCACAGCAACCGTCCCAGATTTCTTATTGAATATATTAGTTATCCTGGACTTCTCGGCCTTCTCATGAGAATCTATATGCTTGACTTCTGTTTGTGCTCAAGTTTAAGTCTAGGAGTTCGAGCTGACTTCTTTATTTTTAAAGAGAGAAAATAATATAAATTTAAGGGATTGTTATAATAAATGACAAATTGAATGAGCAATTAAGAGAGGAATTATAGGAAATCACTAAATATAAAATATAAAATATAAAATTTTATTTTTGTTAAATATTTTTAATACTTTAAAGATAAAGTCTTCAACTTTAATATATTTTTAGTATATTTTATATTAATATTTTCATAAACGAGTTGACTTACGAGCTAACTAATCGAGTTGGGGCTAGCTTGAGCTTGGCTTGTTAGCTCATCAAAGCTCAGTTCAGAAGCCACTTATCGAGCCTAGCTCGAGTCGGCTGACGAGTTGTCTTGACTCACTTACAATCCTATAGGGGGATGAGAGAGAGATTCTAGTCATACGGAGAACCTACAGACGGAGCCAGAGAAGAATCAGTCATGGCTGAGGCACAATAGTTTTCACACCAAGTGCATGCTGAAGGACAAAGTTTATAGTTTGATTATCGATTTTGGGAGCTGTGAGATTGTAGTATTCACGTTGATGGTGAGAAAATTGGGATTGGCTACACAGAGGCGTCATCAATCTTTTATATATCTTGCTATGATTGAAAGCGTTTTGTGTGTTTCGTAATTACTAATGTTAATTTTGGATCCATCACATATGTTTTTGATGACTCCAACATACCTTTACCACATTCCTTTTTTTTATGATTTAATGAAATTGATATTGTATATGCCTTCATACATGACATTAGTTTTATCTTTTTTTTTTCCCTCTTATTATTAACATTTGCGTGTTTCATATTCTATATTCTTTATGTTTTGCTCCTAGCATCTGCAAGTACCAAGTTCTTGATCATTTCAGTAACATTCTTTCAGGCATATTTGCAGCAAGAATTAGAAAAACTGCAGGATTTGAGAAATAAAGCAAAGTTAGATGGGGAATTATGGGATGATCACATCTCCACTTCTAGTCAGAATGCCCATCTGGTTTCGAAAGCAACCCGCTTATGGGAGTCCTTATTATCTCGAAAGAGTAAGTTCTTTGCATTTTAAGTAGTTTTTGTTTCATGGTTCATATATCAGTTAGCATCGCATTGTTCTTATCTTATAAGCACCTTACTTATGAAGCATAGATGCATGCTGATATGGATGCATTTTTTTGCATATTTAAATGCAAATTAGTCTGCTGGAAAGGCAATTCTAACTTATGGATATTGGTAAATTTACTTTTGAAAACTCTGCATCAGTCATTTATGTCATCGGGTTCAGCTTATTAGTCATCCACTTTACTTTTTATGTGGGCATTTTATAGTTGAAAATGTTCCGTTCCTAGTCTAATGCAAAAGAATAACTTGAAAATGAGGAAGCAAAAGCGAAGTTTGAGTTCAGAAAAAAATAATTGTTTACATTCTTTTGCATCACCGTTGTGGACATACTCATATCAAACAGTGTTAGGTTTATGCCAATGTGCTTCACTACTTTTGCATTTTTTAGTGGAAAGAGAGAATGAGTGTGTTCCAAGTATTTTTACTAACAGTGTCACTGGGATAAAATTTTTACGATGTACTTTCGGTTTGCCTGGATTTTGATATTTATCAGCTGGTTTCACCACTTGCTTCAACCCTGCAGCACCATGCATGGCCACAGATGTGCTGCTTCCTTGCATTTTCTTATCCTGCACATATGCATCAAACTGATGGGCTGCAACTTACTGAATTGCTTTATTTTCTATTATCCTTTTAGTGTTAAAAGCTGTTATTTGAAACTTCATTTTATGTTTAGGAATACATTATTTTGATCTCTAAGGTCATGAGATTGATTTGTATTCTCATCTCTCTATTCGGTGGTTATTTTGCTCGAAGAATAGAATTGTTGGAAAATTATAGCTTAAGTTTCCATCTTTGTAAATTATGTGCTTATCATATGAAAGTAAGTTTAGTTTGATTTCAAATCTCTCATCTTTATAGATGCTTATTTAGGGTTTGTTTGGGGCAGCTGCAGCTTAATGGGAGTTTGCCCAGCACCTGCCATAGGAAGCTGCTGCGGATAATCTGACAGTTTATTTGTTTTTTACAATTTGAAAACAGTTGTGCTGCATCTGTTTCCGAACAAATGACAATTTTACCCCTGTACAGTAATATTGTTTGTAACAAAACTGTTTATACTAGTATATTCCATACTTCAGAGCAAATATGCAGTGCAAAACATTACGAAATAAAAATAAGAAATCTCACTAAACAGTGAGTAGCATTATTACAAAATTTTAAAAAAAGACTACTAAATAATAATAAATAAAATGATAATATTATTTTTAAAATGCAGACGGTGTATGCCACAAGATAAGCCACAAAAAAAGACTACTACTCGCCACGCCCGATCACTCTTGAAGGTGGAATCTTTCAGTCCATCTGCCCACTTATAAAACCATCTCCCGTAGATATGTTACTGATGTGAAGTGAGTAGTGAACACTGAGGTCTGCAGTAATAGTGAAATCCTCTGGAAGTACCTGAAATCCTTAAGCTCATCCTTCTTGAAGCCTTAAAAACATAAACTATTAAACATAACACTAGTAAAAATTTAATAACAGAAGTAATTATTTAAAGTATTATGCAACTGTGAGGTCTTAGAGAACTCGGCGTGTAAAACAACAAACTTTCGCTACAAAAAGGTAACAGACCTCATAAAAAATTGGTTCTTAGTTGCTTTTAGCCCACGTAATACTAAGTTTGTCTGCGTCGCATATGCATATCACCAAAAAATACCAAGAAGAACCTCAAAAACCATAGCACCGAAAAGAGAGAGGAACGTTGTCTTCATTAGGATTTCATATTTGACATCAATCAATAGTGACATACAGACTATCCAAAAGTACCAATTATGTCAAACGTCTCATCATAGACTTTCAAAAACTACAAAAAGATAAAAAAGAAGAAAAATACAAAAAAGGAAGATAAACATATACAATTTGCATAAAAAACAATCGCGGCAAATATCAAATGTATAATGAACAAAATTATACACGAACTGTATAAAGTACCTGTACAATAAACAGTGAATGTCTTCAGCAAACATGACAATTATCATAAATAAAAAAGTAACATTTCCTCCAATCACACCCACTTATTGTATCTGTAATTCGTTACCTCAACTCTGTAATCTTGCTTGCACATTCCCCATCTTGAGTGTAAGTCTCGGGAATATCATTTTCGGCATGTGAAAAAGACTATTCAAGCTGATACTCATGTCTCAACAGGGACATGTGCATGATCGTCATCCGCCCTATGAAAGTCGATATTGTTGCTGGAAGGATGTTGTCGATTATAATTATGGAGTTATCGTGACAATCACCATCTGCAGCTGTTTGGAAAACGTGTAAGTTGACATATCGCGAAGTGTAACTCATTTCTTCTTTCAAACACCTAAAGTCCCTTTAATGACACCGCATAAGGAGAGATGTCTTTTGTTCTTTTGTTGAACATTTTCTTCCCGCCACGTGTGACATTGCTGACTTGCTTAAAATCAGGTATGTAGTATCTTGTATTAGGATAGAGTTTTAAATACTCTCGTTGCATCCAGATACCCAGCATCAACCGAATAATATTTACCTTGTGTGAATAGAATGAATAATGTTGAACTAAAAAAGGGGGACCAACTCAGTCTCAAGTGAACCTGTGGGTGGATATGAGAAGTTATATTTCTTATTCCATGTTATAGATTTGAATATTCGGCCGACCATAATAAGTGAATCACATGTTGAAGTCGCATCCCACCATGACATTCTGCGTCGATGACCCACAATGCCCGATGAATGCGCTCTTCTCGTTGTGTGGAACACGTGCATCAACGTGTGTTCCATCGATTGCTCTAATACAATTCTAGAAAGATAACAAAGGATTCCTTAATTATTATATTCTTATAAAAATTAAATGTACTAAATATGAGAAATCACATGAAAGTATGAAATATATCATGCATCGTGCGAAATCTATGGGGGGTCTGTTCAAATATAGGATATGTTAGTTTTATGACTTGTGATGAAAAATTTACAAGTGCATTCAACCCTATTGAGAAGTATCTGTAAATTATCTCGGAAGAGTGCTGAAATCATTCCATAATTACTTGCATTTATTCATTCTACGATAATATGTAGAGAGTTATTGTTAACATTTCTCATAAACTCGTTCTGTTGGAGCCATGAAACCCATGATTTCTTTAGAATTCTTCCAATAGATTCGTGAATACCTCCTATGTCATGCGAAACATATTGCGAAACCTCATTGGGTGGCCCACAAACAGCTCCTCAACCCCCAACTCATTTGTCACCTACATAGGGGGATGTTATGCAAGGGGAGTGTTCTATGTATGAGTTATAATATTCTTCCATCAAACACACCGCAACTACGACTCTCCTTCTACTCCTTTATTAGCATCCATGTATTTCATTGTCGAAGTAGTTAACACATAAGCATCAACCAATTAGCTACAATCATGTAACATTATGAACAAAACTAATATCAAAATAACATTACTGAAGTAAACCGAAAACATAATGAAGAATGAAAAACTCTCAGATAAAGTTACATTTCCAAAGTGGCATAAATTTCCAAAGTAGCACGAAAAATCAAAGCATCATGTGCAAAATGTCCAAATCAGTAAGTAGCTAGTGAAAAAAAGTGTTCCTCAAGCATCACTGTTCCTATGAAAACAACATTGGTAATCCACCTTAAGGTTAGCGACCATCGTCATGAAAAACTCTTGCCAGGTCGGCTCTTCAATTAACTTCATAGAGAAAAATGCAACATGTTCTCGTAAATTTCTGGAGTTGACTCTAGAATTCGCATAACCTGCGGACAAATGTTACTTGTGGTGGGCCAGGGTCGTTGGTGCATGAAGCCATCAACTATGATATCTGATTTCTAATGAATGCAATTCCCTCTTTTTTCTTTTTCTCAACCCTAAGCCGCTTTGATCGGCTAGTGGATTCGACCTCATTACGGTTTGGGCTGAGGTCTCTGTTAGAATCACCTGTTTGGTCAGCTGCCAAATTTACAGGGTATCATCAAACCCTGCCTCATTAGGGGCACATGCATTGTTACTCGTGGCCACGACACCACCAAACATACGATCTAACTTGTCTTCCAGCTCAGTATTGATGCTACTGCATTTAAATTTTTTAGCAGCTCATACCGCCTACAAATTCAATTGACATGTTGATGTACTTGAAAAAAAAAAATAAAAATGGAACAAAAGCAGTGGACATTTGTAAAATGCTCACCGTCAGTCTCTCAGCCCACCAGTCCTTGGAAGCATCAATCGTTCGCTTTATCGAATCCCAACCCAAACTCGTGATTCTTCGCTTCAATCTCCTTTAGATTTTTCAATTCTTTTTCAGCTGATCCCATTTGTTTTTCAACTGCATCCAATCATACTCTCTACCTGTAGTTTTCTTAAATTTTTTTTTGATATTTTGCCATTTCTCCTTGTTGAAATATGTTGTTGGTCTATTTTTCTTCTCAACTTCTTTGAAGCATAGGTCACAAAATATCATTTTGGTATTCTTATTCCAGATTGCAGATGAACCAGCCTCTTTGGTTTTAACCATTATATATACTATCATGCAAAAAACTAATCAACATGAACATTTTCTATAAAAATTATTTAACACAACTCATGGAGAAAAAATAATGCCACAATAGCATCACCATTGCCGCTCCACACCACACCACACCACTACAACACCCACACAACAATACTAAAAACACCTTCACACACACAACAATACTAAAAACACCTTCACACACACAACACATCTACAACACCAACAACTCCATTCACCAACACATACACAACCACACATCAATCAACTCCAAACACACCCACCATCACCAACACATCCACAACTATACCGAAAATACCCACCACCATCTCACTCACACACAAACGCATCCACAACCACACGAATACCCAATCACCACCTCCAAACACATTCACCTCACTCACACAAACATCTCCAAACATCACCACCTCCACCTTCACCTCCACATCCACGCACTAACCACCCTTCACCACCACATCCACGTCCTTCAACACAAACACATCCACCCTCCACATCCACCACATACACATTATATGCCAACACCAACCAAATGTGCATAATCCACCATCAACCGAAAGACACCACTTTGCATGTGATTACAAGACATTGAATGTGCATTCAAAACCAACACTGGTGTCACCAATCAAGAACGTAAAAGAGCAAGCATAAAATTGAAATCAAACATCAACTGAAAACCAACACCTATAATTCATTGCAGGTGGGATTCCCAAAAATCGCAAAATCTAACATCAACCGAATGTCAATTAACCATAAGAAATTGCCAAATCAAAAACCGCAAAATTCTCGAGCACAGTGGGCACCAACAGGAAGGGGAACCACCTAGGGCTGTAAACGAGCCCAGCTTGAGCGAGTTCAGGCTTTGCTTGTGTTCAAAATTGGCTCGTGAACAGTGTGTTCGTGTTCGACTCGATTTAAATATTTTTGTCCGTGCTCGGCTCATGTTTAGCTCGAAATTGACTAGTTAAATTCATTTGAAAAAAACAAATGTAGGGTACTGAATTCGAACCTATATTAACCACATTATCACACTAGGTGTTACGATTTAAACTTAGATATAAATATATATAATATCTTATTATATAAATAATATATGTAATATATTATTATATAAATAATTATATAAATATATATAATATCTTATTATATAAATAATATATGTAATATATTATTATATAAATAATTATATAATTTTTTTATTTCAAGCTAAAATGAGCCGAATACGAGCGAACAAAAAGATATTCGTGTTTGGCTTGTTTATAATTCGAGTTTTAAAGACTTGTTTGTGTTCGGCTTGTTTACTTTACGAACGAGCCGTCATGAACGAGCCGAACATGAGCATTTCACGAACAACGAGCTATTTTGACAGCCCTAGAACCACCGCACAGAGGAAACCACCAAATTGTGGGCATAAAACCTTTTGCAAAATAAAAAGCCATAGAAAAGTTATGGTACATATTATCCAACACGAAGAAGTACTGCACTGAGGAACCACTGCAAAGAGGAAACTAAAAAACCTTGGCCATATAAGCATTTCCAAAATTAAAAACAATAGCATAGTTAAGGTAATGATTACCCGACAAGAAGAGGCACGGCAACACAGAGGAACCAGCAGAGGAACCACCACACTTAGAAACCATAGCACAAATGAATTACCACATCAAAACCACACCATAGAGGAACCACCGCACAAAGAGGAAACCGCCGTACTCTCAAAGAGCTACAAAGTAGATAAAGATGATGGAGAAGAGAACTCACTGAGAGAGGCAACCCTATATAGGAGAATTGAGAGAGAAATAGGGAGAGGAGAGTTTAGGGCAAGTATCGCGAGAGAGAGGATCACGGGAGAGGAGCGTTCCGCTAGGGCTAGTCACGCGAAAGAACGAATCATAGTGAGGAGAGGGGCAGCCCCGTTAAATATACGAGGGAGCTTGGGCCATGGGGTTGAGCCCGCGGCCGTATTTACTTTGGATTTTTGTAAAAAGCCACACGCCAAAGTATCCAAACGCCCCCCGATTGGCGTTTTCAAGCCGCGCCGAAGCCCTACCGCTGCCCCAAACGGGGCCTTAGTCAATAGATACATAGGTATAAGTATCTACACCATCTGATGATATCAATTTTAAATTCGTTCTGAAATATTCCTGATTCACTTTTTTTACATTTACTTCAGATAGTATTAACTCGTAAAGTAGTAATTCCCCCAAAGAAGGTTATTCATTTTAATTTTCTTATATTTTGTTTGCAGGTCAACACGAGGTGCTTGCTTCAGGTCCTATTGAGGATCTAATAGCACATCGTGAGCATAGGTAGGCTTTAGTATTTTCTGGAAGTAACTTGTGTGCTTTCACCGTTTCATTTCAATGGCATTTTTATTTTTAGGTATCGCATCTCGGGGTCATCTTTACTTGCAGCCATGGAATCAGGTTCTTATGTTTCGTATCCAGATTTGCTCTCTGCTCATGCTAGTGAACTGTCTTCATCCACTGATGCTTGTGAAAAAGTCGGTTATTCTCAAATTCCCGCAAAGACTGATATCTTATCTAAGACTGATGATAGGGGTGTAAGAGTTCATCAAATCGTTGATGTGGCTGAGGTTATTAGACGTTGGACGCATGCATTACAGCGTATCCATAAGCAGTCACTTCATCTGGTATGCTTCGTTTTTTTAATCCTAAGTTTCAATGTCAATATTGATATGCTGATTAATTATTTCTTTCTGGTACATATGGTGATGGCTGGCTCTGTTGAAGTTGCATTTAGGATAACCACTATTTATTTGTTTTGTTTTGGAATTATTTTTAAAGAAGATACAATTTGTGTGGAACATTCTTTCTGGAAATGTTGACTTGTTTTCTTAAAAAAAGTTATGATCTGGTATATTATTAGTATCTTTTGCAGTATTCTATTGTTTTCTGTTCACCTTATAAGGAAACATAGACTTCACTATTAAGAACTTACAACATGGAGTTAGAATTCAGCTGTGGAAGCGAGTAGGGCTGGTGAGTTCCTTTTGCATGGATTATTGGATGCAAAATATTTATTGATATCTTATTATGCTGTTATTGTGTTTGCTGCTGAGATGGGTCTCCTCTTGATGTTTAAGGTCACGGCACCTTAGAATCTTTTTCATGAGGCTTTCTTAGTTCCCTTCATATGATAATCAATAAAGAATTTTTTTTTTTTCCTTTAGGAATTGCAACTTAATTTGGCTTTACTGAAGGAGCCATTTTGAAGGTTGTACAATTTGTTCTACGTAAATTGTGGTGCAAAAACATACTATGTTCTTGTGTTTGCTGCTGAGATGGGTCTCCTCTTGATGTTTAAGGTCACGGCACCTTAGAATCTTTTTCCATGTAGACTTTCTTAGTTCCCTTCATATGATAATCAATAAAGAATTTGTTTTTTTTTCCTTTAGGAATTGCAACTTAATTTGGCTTTACTGAAGGAGCCATTTTGAAGGTTGTAAAATTTGTTCTACGTAAACAAGCTCCATTTACTCATTATTTTTATGATTAAATGGTATAAAAAATTTTTGGGTGGAGTGATAGTATCCAAGAAGTTCTAGTTAGGCCCTACTTATTCCCTCAACCTCAAACCTATTTTGACTAGGGTAATTATATACTAACCAAGAAGATTATTAGTATTAGGAAATATCCTGGGAAGTAATTATATTTAGTGAGTGGTTTACGGTTATGTAGGGTCTGTTTGGCGCAGCTGCAGATTCTCAGCTTTTCAGCTACAGCTGCGCTGCCCCAGGAAGCAGCTGTGGGGAAGCAGCTGCGGGGAAGCTGACTGTCTGTTTGGTGCAACTGCGGGAAAAATGTTTTAGGCCAGCTATTTCATGTAAAAATGACCAGACTACCCCTGTTTGTTAAAACTATTTTTAGCTTTTGATTTATTTGTATAAATATGAGTGTAATATACATAAAATTCAGAAAAATATTATTTCTTGATTAATTAAATGAAATATATCGGTTTTAATATTCTTTTTATAGAAAATTTTTAAAAAATATTTTGTAATTTTGAAAACATATAGGTTTAAAATTTATCTTTATCTATATATCAATGTATACATATAGAAATTCACCTATACATATAAAAATTTAGAAACATATATTTTAGAAGCATAAAATTAATTCTCTATTTTGAATTCTTCAAAAGTTGATATAACTTAGGGCATTTACATAAATACCACATAATTATTGTCTCAACATATTAGACACCAAAACTTACATATTTTCTTGGATGACACTTTTTTAACATCATATAGGCCATTGTAATCTAAACAGCTTCCAGCTAAATGCAAATAATATAAGACATTGTAATCCATAAAATGAACTTCCATAACCATTTATGAAAAGCTTTAATCCTTAATAAAGTTATTTATTACATCACCAGCGCACATAAATTAACTTCTACTAACAAACACTCATAATTTGACTCTTTTTTCTTTATAACAAATTACAAATCAATCATATATTAACCAACGCATTAGTAATTTGTTCTCGAATGACCGCCATTTCAATTGCACCTTCCCCTTCCTTAGTACAAATGGTTGATTGTTCACTCTCATCTCATAACATAAAACTACCAATTTGGTTTTCAGATGGGTCTTCAACTATTTCCTGTTGATTTGCTTCAGCATTGAGAAAATCAACGTCATATCGAGACGGGTGTCGCCTAATATAATTGTGTATTGTCATCGTCGTTATTACAATCTGAACCTATTTTGGAAATGGGTAAAGAGGCATATCACGTAATATCACCCACTTCTTCTTCCAAACACCAAATGTCCTCTCGATGACGCCTCACAAAGAGGAATGTCTTTTTTTGAACACCTCCTTTCTGTTTCGTGTAACATTACTTGCTCGTTCAAAATCAGATATATAGTATCAGGATATGGTTTGAGATACCCTCGCTGCAACGGATAACCAGCATCCACCAAATATGTCTTTCCTGTAAGGTGTTGAACCTCAGTTTCACATTTAAAAAAAATACAATAAATATGTAAATTTTTCGTGGCGCAACATACCTTGAGGAGGATGGGAAAAACTATAATGCGGATTCCGTGTTGTACTCTTGAAAATTCTGCTGTCATGTGCACTACCCTCCCAACCAGGCATGATAAATGTGAAACATATATTAAAGTCGCAAACAGCCATGACATTTTAGGTTGGTGTTCCACTTCGTCCGATAAATGCAACTTTCTCATCATTTGAAACACGTGCATCAACATGTGTTCCATCTATGGCAATCCTAAACATGGAGCGTTAGTAATTCATTAATCAATGTCATGTTTTCATGTTAAATTTCACTAATATAAGATTAAATCAGTACCTTAAAGAATGACATGTAGCGTCGATCGTGGCGAATCTCCGTAGGAGTTCGTGAGAACGTTGGATCCGTTGGCTTTATGACTTGTTTGGCGAGGCTCACCAAAGCACTCAAACCCACTGAGAACTACCTACTAATGGTCTCCGATGAGTGCTGGAAGCGTTCCATTGCACCACACATTGACTCGTTCTGTGATAATATATAAAAGGTAATCGCCAAGACCTCACGGTCAGTCATCCTCATAGACCCATGGAGGCCATGAGATCCAATGAGTTCTGCTAAAAGATCTGTAAAAACCTCCTGTGTCATGCGGAACATGTTGTGAAATCTTGTGGGATGTCCAACAAGCATTTCCTCCATTTGTCTGCAATTCCACAAGTTTTATATTTTTTCGCTGCGGGCACCACATGGAAAAAAAACTCAAATCTATTCTACAGCTTGAAAAAGAAAGATATTATGGAAATTTTCAAAAAAAATTAAAATTACTAACCGCGATCCTTTCTGCCCACCACTCTTCCGAGGCATCAATGGTTCGCTTTATCGGATACCAACCCAAACCAGTTGAACCACGTTTCAAATCCTTCCAAAATTTTCAATTTTTTTTCATTTTATTCCATTTTTTTTTATTTGTAGTCTGTCGCACTCCCGTCCCGTGGAGTCTTTAAAATGTTTAATGATATTCTGCCAACCTTCTTTATTGAAAAATGTTGTTGGTCTATTGCCCAATTGTATTTCTTTTATACAAAGGTCGCAAAACAACATTTTGGTTTCTTTTTCCCATAGTGCTGGTGACCATGCTCTTTAGCAGCCATGTTAAAATTACGATATAGCAAAGAAAAGAAACATAACAATGACATAATTTAGAAGTTATAACATTAGAATCATTCATTGGTGTTGCATCATATTCAATAAAAACAAAAAATTTAAGGGAGCATAAAAATGAAAAAAAATACACGGAGTTTAACGTGGTTCGGTCAAAATGACCTACATCCACGGCAAAGGAGGCCAACAACTTTATTATAGCACCAAAGAGGAAGATACAAAGCTTTGATTCATACATTACTCCCTACCCTAAGCATAAAAAAAAACTAGCAGCATATATAGAAAACCAACGGGCTGCCATGAGGGATCCCATCCCAGGAATCTGTCATAATAGAAGCAAAATACATTACTCCCACAATGATCCATACATTAATCTCTCCCTGATGCAAAATACATTACTCCCTCCCACCCAGCCCTTTGAAGCCTGCAAAGAGTTATCGGGCATAATAGAAAACCGATAGCATATCCACACAACCCTTCTCCATTGCTTACAGGACCATGCCATGGTACCAAGTGCTGCAATGATGGCATACATTCTAAGGCCACACCAGCTCTTCATAATATAACATAAAAATACAAATCTGCTATGGAAACTCCTATAGGTCCAAATGTAGTCATAAGACAAAAATTCTGCCTACAGAACTAAAAATTCTACCTGCAGAACTAAAAACATTCTTCAATCAAAGCATCAAATGAGATCCTGAGATCACATAAATAAAAGATAGTTTAAAATTATGTACACAAATGTAATGCAATTTTTTTTTTTCAATGAACTAGTTTTGTTAATATTTATTTATATTATTTAGTTGTAAGAAAAGTTACATACAACACAAAATTTATTCTATTTACTCAGTATAAATTATATAGATGCTAGGTTATAACCTATCCAATTGTAAATTTATTTAGATTTAAAATATCATTTATTTAAAATTCTACATAAATAATTAAATATTTATTAAAAACTTTAACGAGTTTATTAGTTTAATATGAAAAATTAAGTACAAATCAAAATTTTAATTTTATGTGAAATTAAATACTAAGAGTTTGTTTGGTTTACTGTAAATTGATGCAGTATATAATAAATGTAATGCAGGAGTAATGTATTGTATGTGAAATACTTTAAAACTATTTAGTTCACTGTAAAATAAATGAACAACTTTTATTTTTTTAAGTAACTTTAAAATAATTTATTTCAAAATGTGAGATAAATATATCTGTGATAGGGTTGGTGTAGCTCCTGTGACGGACAAAATTAGAGAAAGTCGTTTTAGATGGTTCGGTCACATTAAGCGTCGACCATCTGATGATCTGATTAGGAGAGTAGATGTTTTAGATTCGACTTATGTTAAGAAAGGCAAAAGTAGGCCTAGGAAGACTAAGGCTTATTGTATAAAAAATGATCTTAATTTATTAGAACTAAATGAAAATATGACACTAAATAGGACGCATTGGAGAAAAAGGATTCATGTAGCCGACCCCGCGTAGTGGGATTAAGGCTTTGTTGTTCTTCTTCTTCTTGTATTTCAAAGTCCGAGCAGCAGCGGTGGTGATCGACGACGAGAGGCAGTTGATGGTGGTGGTTGGTTTCGGCGATGGCTGAAAATATAGGCAGCAGACGACGAAGGTTGTCGGCGGCGTGCGATGGGCAGCGGGCGGCGATAGTGGCTGATTGAGGCAACAACGACGGTGGTTAGGGGGCGAGTGTGGGCTATCGCAGCCCACCGGCGGCACGGCGGGGAAAACTGCAACTTGGATTGGTAATGCCAATTTGATCCCAAATCTACATGTTCATTTCGGGTAAGAGTAAAATGAAGTAATATTTCTTGTTCCAAAATATCTATAGCAATATTTCTGGAGCCGCAAAAACCGCAATAAGAAAAATAACAGAAACAGGAATGAGATGAGAAGGAGAAAACATCAGGAACCGCAAAAACGACAATCTTCCATTAGCAGACGTCTGCAAATCTTCAACCACAAAACAATCTCTAATGTAACACTGAATACATGCTTAAATGGTCGCAAGATCTGTAACTTGGATGGACAATGCCAATTTGATCCCAAATCTAAGGGTTCTATTCAGGTAAGAATAAAATGAAGTAATTTCTCGTGTGCCAAAAGATCTACCTAAAGCCATACTTCGTTAATAAGCTACAGATCCACCACAGGAAAGGAGGAGAAAAGAAAAATGACAGAAACAGAAAAGAGATGAGAAGGAGAAATAATCAGGAGCCGCAAAACGCACATCCTTCCTCAGATCGGCAAATAGAAGAAGAAAATGGCTCTTCTTACCTTAGGTATGTCGGTCCAGGGACAACGAAAGAGGAGAAAGGATAAGGGGACGCGAGGGAAGCAACGGGGAATCACTTAGGGTGGACGGGTAGACGCGCGGAAGCAGCGTGGAATCACCGAGGGTAGATGCGAGGAAAAGGGTAAAAATTTCGGTCGAAAGTGGGAGACGCGATAGTAATGCCGCGACCCGCTTTCGCTCCGCCTCTGCCGCCTAAATGACCGAAGTCGCGACCTATTATGACTAGGGTAATTTTATACCAACCAAGAAGATTATTAGTATTAGGAAATATCCCGGGAAGTAATTATATTTAGTGAGTGGTTTACGGTTATGTAGTTAATTCCCAGGATATTGCATACATTTCTTTATTATAATAAGTTGCGCTAGTGAATAGCCCTACGTCACTTCTTTGAAACCCTTTCCTTTTCAAAACAAGTGCTTTGCTTGCTTACTTCACTTCTTCGCCAACTTCAGCATCTACATGATCCCTTTCACTAGTATCCACTCTATCGTGCTTGTCCACACCACCCAAAACTGCTTCTCTTGCTGCGCTTTTGCCTAAAATTTTAGGTGCGCCTATGCTTGTCTCTCCCCCGTAGTTATTTTTATGGATTGACATTTTCTGATAAATCTATGATTACTTGAACTAGTCTACTTGCTTTTCTATATTCTAGATGGTGTTTATATGTGGCCTTCTTTATTGACTGTTTCAGATGAAGGTACGTTCATAATGGATCCATCTATTGAACTCAACGGTACCAACTACCTTATGTGGTTTAGGGCTTTTCACTTCATCATGGGATCTTGCAAGATACTCAATCATTTCGACTCCTTGCCTCTCAAATTGACAGGCATTTTCAAATACATCAAATGAAACTTTTGATTGTAATATTCTCAGATGGATGCTAAATAGCCTTTCATCGTCATGTTTCAAGGGATTGCCAAATCAATTTGTAATTTTTATGTTCTATACATTTTCAGGAAAATCTCTCGGGCACACACTCTTTATTCCAAACTTTTTTTTTCACAAGAGAGTAATAAATTTTTTCAGGATTATTAGAACATCTTGAAAGAAAAATTGAATGAACTTATTCAAATCTCCATTTTACCACAAATTTAACTAATTGACAAAACTAAAACGAAGACTTTTTATTGCCAAATTTCTCACTAGAACGTCATTCATGATCTATCTCCACAATCTATTCAAACTCATTTAATGACAAACTCGGATTTCTCAAACTTCTCCAATTTTCTCTCCCGAGTTCTTCATGGCATAAGTTATACCTTTTTTTTGTATTCATATTGTTGTACTATTGGAACTTGGGGTGATTAGACCCAAATTTGACCCCAACTGAATTAACATGACTCGAACCTGACCTGTTTATTAAATGGGTTGGAAAGCCTAACCTGAACTTGACTCATCTATAACACAACTAACATGAACCCAGCTCGAATGACCTGTTTATTATATTTATAACAATATAAATAAAAATAATAATACTAATACTCATGTAGGTTAAATAAATGTTTGATGAAATTATCTTATTAAATGATAAATGTGAACTCATAGTGATGAATTTAGATATAAAAAATTTATACAGCTTGGTGGTTCAACTTTAAATCGACCTGAAAATTAAAAGTTCAGAATTTTTACCCAAATCTGACCCGAATTCAAATTGTTTTTGGTCGGATTTGTATTGGGTTGTCATGCTGTGTTGATGTTCTCTATATAAATGAATCCATCAATTGGTATGGTTTCTTCCTCATGCTAAATTTTTGGGCCTCCGTCATATCCTGCTTTTATTGCGACCTAATCAACTTGACATTTGGTTTTTGTACTGGGAGCATCGCAGCTGTCACTGCAGTAGTATCCTCGTTCGCACTGCTCAAAGTTTTTCTTGACTCGTGGCTAGTTGAAGAGGTTTTGCTTTAAGTGCTTCATGTTTTTTGGTAAAGTGAAAGTGTTCTTTGGTAGTTCGAAGATTAGGAACTTGAAGTTGAAAATTTCATTTTGACAGTGTGTTACAGTTATAACACCTCAAAATGAGAGGATAATGTAAAATTGAAAGATTATGAGGATTTTTGAGAATGATGTAATCTATATTGGCCATGTGTCTGTGGTAGTAATAACATGAGATGAACAATCACTTGCATGAGTGTGTGTTAGCGTGAACACTGTTCAAGAGACTTGTCATAGCAGCTCTTCTTGGAGGTCTTTCTCGGGTTGCCGTCTTTGGAATTTTTCTTTGGAAGCATTTTTACGTGATTCGTCAATCTCCATTGCTTAGCATTTTTTTTTTCCTTACCCAAAGTACTTTTTGGAATCCCCGGTCTTTCTTAGCCTGCCTCACTCAAGTCCTAGTAGGCATTTGTGGTAATATTCTTTTATATTGGGCATATTTAGCTAACTGTGAAAGACATTCAATGCAACACACCTTTGCCTATTTTTATTAGTGAGCCCATGATTACTAACCAATTATATTACAATAAGTTATCATTTCCACCAATCTAAAATTCTATGTTTGTGCTTTGTCATATATGTAAATGACATTGCCTCACCCCTTGCATTGTTGAGGTGTTGGCATCGTTTAGATGCCATCATCAAAATTATGAATCAAAGCATTTAATTCGCCTATAAAAGCCACAACATTTGGTCATTCAAACATGTTTGATTATAGCCTATCATCTCATGAGAAAAATTCCCAAATGCCTAAGCAGTTGTTGTCTTATGGTGTCATTTGATGTTTCTCCCCTTCTTTGTGAGCATGCATTATCTCCTCCTAGGTTGGTAAGCCTATAACGATATTCTCCGTCACATTTCTTTTGGAAGACTTAGGATTTGTTTGGGACATTTTTTTGCTTGTGTTAGGCTTCAAACCACCATCACAATTTTTTTTGAAGAATTACTTTTATACTATTTTTTAGAAATTTTTGCATTGAGAAATAACTTTTTTGTAATCAAATCTCTTAAAGTGTGGTGGCTAGAAGGAAGCTATTGTCAGATGTTTTCAAAAAAACAAAAAAAATTATAATTTCAATTGTAGCTTTCTAAAATGTATTTTCATCACCACTACTTTATAATAACATTTAAAAAAAGTTGCAACCGCCCAAGCCTATACTCTTAGTGTTGCCCCTACTTTTTTATTTCTCCCATCTAATGTAATTGTTGAAGTTTTTTCTTTTTTTTTCTCTTGTATGTAATCTCTATCTTTTTTTGTTCATTCTATATGCTTACGGGAAATCTTATTATGAATTGTATGGTCTCTCGATTGTAATTTATTTTTTGATGTGATAGAAATCTTATCATAATAAATTTTTTAACTTATTATGAATTGTATGGTCTCTCGATTGTAATTTATTGTATGAATAGTAGACGTATGTTTGTACATTGAATTATTATAAATTTTGATTTTTTATTCAGAACAAATTTTTTTAATTTACGATAAATTTTTGCTTGCTTCTTCTATGTAATTTATTTTCCTTAGTTCCTCTTTATTTTTTTTCTATTATGTAATTTCTTTTATTTACTTTATCATGAAATAAATTTAACACAATACTATCTCTTATTCTCTCAATTAAACGTTCTGGACCTATCATTCTTTATGTCTCTTGGGAAAAAACTTACATGTGATGTTTTTCAATCAAAACTATGTCCTAATTGTGATATTAGACAAGCCATTTATTATGGTTCAAAATTAGGCAAAAGATGGTTAACTATTGTCAATGTGCCCTTGCGATTGCCCCCAAATTTCTCTTTGATGTCTTCAACACTCTTTTTAACATGGAGATGGACACAATGACACGATACAGCATGACATGATACGACATCGCAACATAATTGAAAAAAATAGGACACAACATGTTATGGACAAATTTTTTAACTTAATAAGTTATTAATATAAAAATATATATATTTTTTCAATATTCTCTACTAGAGACATTACAAAATAAAATATGCAAGAAGAAAATTTAACTTGTATTTTGAAGGATCATGATTACATAATTAGTTATTTTAAAATTAAATATATTATATGTTTTAAAATAGTTTTGCCAACTTATCTACTAACATTTAAAACCTCTTACAATTACATTTTTTTTCATTTAATTAAGTTAAAATCTAATTAAATTATGTTGTTAGTATTCATTTATGACTATTCACTCATTAAAAATAACAAAAAAATATAAATCACTTAAAGAGCTAGGATGGCTTGACTTCACTTAGCTTTGACGAATAGTAACATTAGCACAAACATCACGGGGTTTGGCTTCGTCTTCGGCTTCAACATAAGGTATTTGGATTAGCTTCAACGAATAAGTTCGACTCCTGTCGGGTTGTGTCAAAAAAACTTGCGGCTTGTGCTTTAGTGGAGGCATGTTCAACTTCTATGAACAAAAGGGAACTCCAATACTTGACTTTGAGGAATGCAATATGGAACTTGAACAGGACTTCGATGAATAAAGAGGGAATTGTCGATGCTGGGCTTGGATGAATGTTTGATGCACCTTTGACCCTCAACTTTGATGAATGTTGGAGGGAGCTTCAACATGATAAGAGAAGAGGTGACTTCGACCATGAGTTATTGTTGACCTTGTTTTTTATCTACACTTTTTCTCACAACTTTCCCCATGTAGGCTTAGGTTTCGTTTCTAGTGTTCTTCGGTGGTTGATCATTGCCTGGCTGAGGGCTTGGATTAACTTGGATGGATTTGGGTTTGACTTAGATTAAAGCTAAACTGAAATACAATTAAAACTTAAATCTAATTAAACAAACCTAAATTAAAGGTTAAAATTAAATAAATTAAATTTAACATAAAATAAACCAAATGTATTATGGTTTCTCCAACTCACTATAGTGCTCAAAATTCAATTTCTTAAGCTACAATGGACTCATCATTATGATTGAAGGAGCATAATACAAGGTGTTTTGACACCCTTTTTTATTTGGATTTGTGCGCGTCAAGTTTTCATGCATGAAATTTCTCACGTAAAATGTTTTCTTCAAAGAGTCATTCCATGAAACGGATCGTGTGTCCAGATCATGGACACTGTTCAAATGAGCTCGTTCGTGTCGAAATCAGACTTCATCTGGCGGTGCATTCGGGCCATAATGCTTTGGAGAATAATAATAATAATAATTATAATAAAACAACTAATATATCAATATTAAAAGAAAATTAATTTAAAATCTTATAACTTGAATCAATTTCTAAATTAGAACACAATTAAATTTATGCAAAACACAAATTTAAATTAACCTAAAATTACAAATCTTAACATAAAGTTATACCAACAATTAAATTAAACTTACATTTAAATTAAATCTTAATTTAATTAAAATCGAATCTAAAATTAAGTTAAGCGAAACAAACAAAGATAATTAAAATATAAAAACAAATTAAATTTAAAGTTAGGTGTGAAATCATAATTAACAATTCACGAATTAAGAAAAATTTACATAACTACCACTTTCCCATAGTATATGCAAGTACCCCTTAAAATTTAAACTAACAAATTCTTAATTCAAATTAAATTAATTAAATCAATTTAAATTTAAATAAACTAAAATTAAATTTAAATAAACTAAAATCTAATCTAATCATAAATATAAATTAAAACAAAATGCAAATTAAACAAGATTGAAATTAAAATTAAGATCAAGCCTAAAACACATTAATTTAGAAGTAAACAAAACGAGAAAAGAGGAAGATTTACATTTGTACCACTTAGTTCCTCTATATTTACATATCTAACACCTAAAAATCCTCTTTTTTACATATATGCTACTTTCGCCATCCATGGAACCTAGAAAGGTAAGTGTAATAATTTAAATTTGTAAATTATAGACATGTAAATGCATATGTGCGTAATCCAAAATCTAAACCCATCCAAGCCAAAACTCCATGCCCTAAGCCCCTTTTAATTCCCTCCACTTGATCTCGATCAAAAGGTGGAGGGCTTAATATAGCCAAGGAAGATCATATAAGAGCTCTCATATAATGACTTCGGTGTAGGGGGGGGTTGGGGGTCCTATTTTTCGTTCCCTAGCCGAAAGAAAAGTATCGAGCCTCTCTTCCCCCTTGCAATTGAAGTATTTCCTCCCAATCGAAAGGAAACTTTTCCCATCCAAAGCTCTCTGCTCTCCTCCATTGAATGAGCCGACAACCTTCACCTCCCTTCCATCTACTGGAGCTACTGAGAGAAATTGAGAAACTCACTCCACTCTTCAATAAGAAGCTAGGAGAATCAAGCCCACGAGGAATTGCAAGGCTCTCCCTCCCATGTTTGCGAGGTCAGCAAACCGAAGCGTTCTTTCTCTTTTGTTTACATGGACAAGCAATGAGCTGAAATTCCTGTGAAGGCTGCTCTAATCCTTCTCAAATCCTTTTGATGCAATGTGAAGAAGAGTAAAACAAGCTTAGTAGGCCGACCTGGATTATTCTCGCAAAGATATATTCCCCCCTTGCTGATAAATTTATCAATTCATTTCTTTTCATAGGTATTAGGATGCAAGTGATAAATATGTCCAAATGAATTGCTCATGTGAAATGTGATGCATCTCATATGTATTTTCTTTGGTAATTGCAATCACTTGTATTCACGTGAAGATGTTTTGATGTGGGCTTATAGCTCCATTTAACTTCATGGATATTGGAGAATTTTTTCACATCTATCGTATGATGTTTAATTTATTCAAACCCTCCTGATGAATTCTCTAAAGGTTGTCCAAGATTTCTTCGAAGTGTAAACCACTATCTTGCTGAAATTTTTTATTCCCTAGTTGAAGGAAAAGCATCGAGCCTCTCCTCCCCCTTTTCCTCTCAATCGAAAGGAAACTCCTCCCAGCCAAAGGTCTTTGCTCTCCTGCATTACATGAATCGGCAACCTTCACCTCTTTTCCATTCACTGGAGCTACTGAGAGAAACCAAAGAACTTACTCTACTCTTCAATTTAAAGCTAGGAGAACCGAGCCTTACCCATGAGGAATCACAAGGTTCTCTCTCTCATGTTTGCGAGGTTAGCAAAACCTAAGCATTCTTTCTCTCTTGCTTCTTTGAACAAGCAAGGAGCCGAAATCCCCATGAAGATTGCTCTAATCCTTCTCAATTCCTTTTGATGCAATGTAAAGAAGAATCAAACAAACGAAGTAGGCCGACCAAGATAATTCTCACAAAGATATATTTCCCCTTTTTGATAAATTTATCAATTCATTTCTTATCACTTGTAGTAGGATGCAAGTGATAAATATGTCCAAATGAATTGCTCATGTGAAATGTGATGCATCTCATATATATTTTATGTTTTGCTTGCATGTGGTCTTATAACTCCATTTAACTTCATGAATATTGGAGAATTCTTTCACATCGATCGTGTGATATTTAATTTATTTAAACCCTCTTGATGTGTCTCCTAAAACCTGTTCAAAATTTCTTCGAAATTTGCACAAAATTGTCTTTCACCATTTGAAATAGGTACAAGCCCTCAAAACAACCTTTGAATTTGACATAAAATCTGCTCAAAACTTGCACAAAATCAGCTCAAAAAATAGCATCCAAGTTCTACTCAATTCTTTTACAAAATAACCCGAAAACTCATTCAAACTTTGCTCAAGTTTAGCACCCAAGAAGCCCTCAAAATTCATTAAAGCTTGTTGATATTTCAACTGTCAAACAACCTCTATATTATATTTAAATCATTTTCAAATATATCTACCATTTAACCCATGCATTGCATAAACTCAACCCTTTTCTTGTTGTCCTCCAAAACAATTAAAAAAAAATTGGATATCTTATATGCACGCCTTGCAATTCGTATGTATTTACATGCATAACACCTGAAAATCTTAGATGCTTGACAAGCAAGTTTTTTATTCTTATGTTTAGCACCTAAACAAATATTTATATACGCCACTTTTGTATATTTACATATATAAAACTTAAACACAATTTTTGCGTATATTTTTCTTTACCTATGCATGAAGAAGCGTGTTTCTCTATTTAAAAATCAAGATAGTGGTATTTTTTATAAGATGCAAATGATATTTTCGAAGCGACATACAAGACTCAAGTGATATGCATGATATTTAAGTGTTAGATATGTACATATGTGAGATTCAGTGAAGTGTATAAAATTTTTGTGTATGCTTATATTTAACAAATATACTTTCATTTTTACATACATACCACCTTACATATGCATGCAAAAAAATTCAACAAACAAACAACATTATTTCTTAATATTATTTTGATGCCATATAAGTAGGGTTGTAATTGAGACGAGATGTGCCGAGTGTATCATTGTTCGGACTTATTTTTCTTCTTAGAGCATAGGGTCTAGCCTTTAGGTTTTCCTACCGACTCTCTTAGAGAACTAGCTTGGGGCCCGCACCGATTAGAAATTCGAGGCACTTCTTGGCTCCTCGCAGTTTCATATGACTGGTTTTAAAATCCTCAACGATTTGTTGAGTCGATTAAAATCAGTGCGACGAAACTCGAGTCAAGTATTCTTAGGATCTGAAACCCTAGGAAAACCCATTGCGATCTCCGCGGGCTTACAGGATGCACGGATACCACAGTGTTTACAACGATGCACACAATTATCGAGATTCACGTCACCTGCACCCGTAGGAGGCTCTACGATCAATCACAAGAAATTATTTTAAAGGAATTTGAATTTGAGGTGTTTTCGACCTGGTTGTCAATGAGGTCATTCGGACGACCCGGATGGCGAAACAGATTGTTCCGGCATGTCCGGAATGTTGAATCTAGCTAGAGGGGACACCCATTTTGATATGTCGCATCGTGCGCATATTGGGGATTTCATACTTTATATTATATTATTATTTTTTTGGAATATAATATAAGATATGTTAAAAGGGGGAAGGGGGGCATGAGCTTTTAAACTCCCCAAAATCGGGACCCCTCTGGTTTCGTCCCATGTATGATGCTCTGGCTCCTCTCGTGGGTTCGCCATCTCCCTTTCTTTGTGCCTGTGCTTGGATTGAGCCTTAACCGCGCGTCTCCTGGCTTGTTTTCTCCTCCTCATGTGACGAGGAGTTGACTCTTCTCCTCTTGACATCCTCTGCCCGACATCTCCTCTTTTCGAAGTTTTCTGCTTCGTCTTGCTGCGCGGAAGCTCATTTAGGGTAGGTTGACGGGGTGTGTGTGTTCCCTGGGTCACGAATGGGGAAATTTCTCCTCCTTCCCGATCTTTCTTCTTTTGTTTCGGCTGGGTGTCGTGCTTTGTCAAGAGAAGTCCTGCAAGCTCTTTCTCTGGCTGGCATCGATAAAACTAGTTGGGGGGAGTTCTCTGTGAGGTTACAAAGCTTGAGGCCTGGGGAGATTATGAAAAAAATTCTTCTCGGCTAGGTGCTTGTGAGCTTGAAGTTTGGGAGTACTGTGGCTTTGCTTGTGAGCTTGAGGTTTAGGAGTATCTTGGCTTTCTTTTTTTGATTACAGAAGCCCGAGCAAGGTATGTTTCCTCTCTCTTGCTCCTCTTCCCTGCTCGACACATGCTGGAGGCGTTAAAATAGGGGAATACATGCAGAATGCATGCATGTGGGGGGGGGGGATTTATTTTGTTCCTGATGACATTTAATGCTGGAATCATGGCTATCTGTTAGATTTTAGCTTACTTCAGTTCAAATACATGCTATTAGGCCTGTTTTAAATATTCCATGGTACTTAGCTAAAAATGTAGGCTAATGAAAGGCATGGTTTAATTCTTATGCATGTGTAAGCTTCCTCCCTATGTTCTTGTCACATCTATGCTGGTATGCTGAAGTTTAGGGGCTGTTTTAGTCTTCTAGACTTCGGTTTTCCTTTCTGCTTGGGTTTAACATGAGGATTTTTGGGTTGTTTTAGCCCTATGGGCTCTAGTTTCTTTTGCTGTACTAATTTGATACTCAGGCTTTTGAAGTTTTAATTTGGGGGTTGTGTTTTGTGCTTCCCTGTTGCCCTCCTACTCGAAACATATTCAGGTGACTTTTATTTGATTTTGGGGCTCTTGGAGGTTTGGTTTGGTGGCTGGATTTGCTTCCTGCTATTCCCTCTATTCGCATATGCTGGAATGTTTTTTTTTTTTGTTCTTTGAGCTGCTGTTTGGTATCTCGGTTTTGCTCTTTTTGTTGCTGCTCTTGCTCGACTACATGTTGGGATTATTTTTTGCTTTGAGCAACTCTTTTAATGGTTCGGTTTTGCTCGCTGTTGCTCCTGTTCGAATGCATATTGGAATCTGTTTGATGTTTTGAACAGTGGTTTTGGGGTTTTGTTTCATTTCCTGTTGAGGCTTCCCTATTCGAAATATATGTTAGATGAAAATTTGGTTTTCTTTTAAAGCTTGGGAGCTTGTTTTTGGCTTGGTTTTATTTCCTAGTTGCCCCTGACCGTGAGACTTCCTGTTGTGTTTCTTCTGCTTGGTTTGGGCTTTGTTGTCCCCTTTGTTGCTTCCCCTGGTCGTGGGCCTTCCTGCTAGTTTCTAGGTGTGGGTGCGGGTTGGTGTTCTATCTTGGCATCCTCTGGCCGTGAGCCTGCTTGTTGTGTTCTCTTGTTTGTGTTGGGTGTTAGCCGGTGGCTTCCCCTTTGCTCCCATTACCCGTGAGCTTGTGGCTATTGGTTTGGGTTTGGTGGCTCCCCTTGTTGCGTCTACCCAAGAGCCCTTGTTTGTGTTGGTTGGTTCCTTTGTGCACTTGTTTGGTGGCTCCTTGCTGCTCTGACCGTGAGCACCTATATGAGATTCTTTGAATGAGGTTGGGTTCATATGACATTGGAAACTTTTGATTTGATATGAAATTGAATGATTTGAGAATCTTGAAATGGAATGCCTTAATTCTTGTTGTTTCGAAGAATTTGAATGTCCCTTTCCGAAGAATGGTTGTTATTTGCTTGGAGATGTTTCAGGACTCAATCCTGCGGGGCCGAATTCATTTCAATATTAAAAAAAAATGAAGAAAAAAAAGGAGAAAAGAAGGAGAGTTTCTTTTGGCATGTTAGGGAAGGCTTGGAGATGTGTCCATCTCATTGCTCATTCGGGAAGTCCCACCAATTGGATGTTTTAGGCTAACTCTCCTTCCGTTTTGGCTTTTCTTTCCTAAATTGATTTCGGAGGTGGGTTAGCCTTCCTTTTTTTTTTTTCATTTCTTTACTTTTTGGTTCATTTTTTTTGCTTCTTGGTTTGGGTTTTAAATGCTTATGTCCGAAACATAAGTGCATTCGTATAGCTATGGCTATATGTGAAACCATCAAGCAAGGTCGTAAGTTGGACGACCTTTTTGGGTATTAGGACTTGATGATAAAGACATTCGGTGGTAGTGCGAAATAATATTTCATCCTACGACATCAAGACTCAATCCAGGGACCCGGTAAAACGTAAGATGACAATATTATTCACCGACACTAGACTAGCAGGACACCCTTGCCTTCTTAAGTTGTTGGTGGTCTTGACCCCAGCGGTGCGATTGACTTATGGATAATCATATTTTCAATAAAAAGAAAATGTTAAGAGCAGATACGATAATAACAGATATGCTACTTTCAAAATATTTTCATTACAAAAAATTGATACTACTTTTCTTCTATGCATGAAACCTATATGCATGCAAAAAAAATATATAAATTTTAAATAATATAATTCGATTATCCACCTGTCAATTGTCGGTTTTGGGCTAAGGAGTACCCACTCAAGTTGGTATCGAAGGACACCTTTCTAGTTGAATGTCGGGCTCTATACATACGGGTAACCGATAGTTGCTTTCGGAGTCCCTCGAGAACACCTAATTCTGAGTCTAGCCCAACCCGAATGCTTACGGCTTTCTTTCTTTCTTTAGATTTTTTTTATGTGATTTTTCTACGGCTTCCTCGAAATCTTTGTAAAGCACTTGTGATTTCTTTCCTTTGGAATTTCTTCATGTTTTTCGACAGTTTTCCTCGAATTACTTTGGGTCATATGCCGTCTTTTCTCGAGTCTTTTCAGGAGCTGCCGACCTGTCAGGTATACATGTTTGTTTTACATTTACAATGTTTATTTTTGTTACTGCACGTTTTTCTGCGTATACACATAATTCATGCTTGTAATACTACTGTTTACTGTTTACTGCGTTCCGTTGCATGTTCCCTTTTATAATTAATGTTGTTTCTAAAGACTTGCAGGGGACTTTTAGGTTAGAGATCAGTAGGACACCCGGTTTGGAAGGTACTCTGTAGTGAGCCACTGACCCAATAATTGTACATTTATACACACCACAACCCTGAGCCTATAATCGAAATGTTAAAGATCTTAGAGTAGCCTTTCTAAGAAGCGGAGCGTGGAAGCAAGTGGACGGAGGGCGACGATCGAGACCGCGATGACTAGGCGTAGGATGTCTCCTTAGAGTTAAGGTCCAATTGTCTGATAGTTGGGAAGTCATCGGGGTTCTCCCTGGATCTGTGTCATCCCCCACCTTTCACTCCATTGACTTCTGAAAATAACTGTTCATATTTTTGAGCTTTCTCCCTTTAATTTCCTCTTAGTTATCTTTGGAAACCTAAACTTTGCAGTCTTGAAGACAAAATCACTAATCTTAATCGAGAGTTTTCTTAAGTGATTTCAGTAAGTGATTTCAGTCATTTAAGATGTAATTAACTATAGGAGCTCGCCTTTATAGGGTTTAAGATTCCAGCTTAAAATAAATTCTATTTAATCTCCCGTATTAAATAGTGGAACTTGTCGGTTAACATAAATGTTTGCAGACTAAAATAGATGTCATAAAATTTTTAGTTTATTTAATCGAGTCGCGCTAGTAAGTAATATATTTATTCATGTGGATAGATGTATCGCTTGCGGTGTTGTGCTTGTTTATTTAAACTATTGCAGATATAAGATCAGTTCGGTCTTATATTTCAAAAAATTAAAATATTACTTTTTTTTCAAATTATATATATAAATTAAATTAAACCTCTTGTAAAATCGGGCTTCGAGATATTCATTCCGACGGCCGACAATTTCTAATTTGGCGACCGACAGTATCATGCTTGTAACGATGTAAATACATACGAATTGCAAGTTATCTATATAAGATATCTGATTTTTTTAATTTCTTTGGAGGGCAACAAGAAAGTGGTTGAGTTAATGCAATGCATGGGTTAAATGATGGATAGATTTGAGAGATTTAATTGTAATATAGAGGCTGTTTGAGAGCTGAAATATTGGCATGCTTGAATGGATTTTGAGAGCTTTTTGGGTGCTAAATTTGAGCAATGCTTGAATGAGTTGAGGTTTTTTTGTAGTAGATTTTTGCAGTACTTAGATGCTACTTCGTTCGCTGATTTTGTTCAAATTTTGAGCAGCTTTTATGTTGAATTCAAAGACTATTTTGAGAAGGATTTATACGTATTTCAAATGGTGTAAGACGAAAAGTGGTGCAAATTTCAGCAAGATAGTGGGTTGCACTTTGAAGAAATTTTGGACAACCTTTAGGAAACACATCATGAGGGTTTGAACAAGTTAAATATAACCTTACATATGTGAAAGAATTATTCAATATACATGAAGTTAAATGAAGCTATAAGACCACATGCAATCAAAGCATCTTCGTGTTAATGTAAGTGATTGTGATTCCCAATAGAATCCACATGAGATGCATCACATTTCACACAAACAATTTATTTGGACATATTTATCACTTACATCTTACTAAAAAATGATAAGAAATGAATTGATAATTTTTTTTTAAAAAAGGATGATTCAGGTCAACTACTGACGCCTTTTCATGTAGCTTGAACATGATTTCGAGGGGTTTTCGGCTTCTTGCTTGTGCATGGAAATAAGAGAGGAAGAAGGCTTCGATTTGCTGACCTTGCAAATATGTGAGGGAGAACCTTGCGATTCCTCATGGCTAGGCTTGGTTCTACTAGCTTTGGATTGAAGAAGGGAGTAAGTTCTTCAATTTCTCCCTGCAACTCTAGTGAATGTAAGGGAGGGGAAGGCTTGTGGTTCATGCATGGAGGAAAGGAGAGACCTTTGGGTTGGTGGAGTTTCCTTTTAGCTGGGAGGAAAGACTTTGGGTAGGAGGGAAAGGGGAGGGTGGAGGGGGGAGGAATCGCAAGATCGGGTGGTCGGAATTAAATAGGTTTTAGGGCATTGAGTTTTGGCTTGGATGGAGTTTAGATTTGGGATTTACACTCATGCCACTATTTTCTTTGTGTATTTACATGTCTATACCTTAGAATTTAAATTTTTACACTTACACTACTCTTCTAGCTTCAATGGCGAGAGTAATATGTTAAAAAAGAGTTTTAAGTGCTAGATATGTAAATATATAGGAGCAAAGTGGTTCATATGTAAATCTTTCTCTTTTTTTAATGTTTTGTTTAGTTTTAAATTAATTTTCAAGTTTGATCTTAATTTTAATCAATCATGTTTAATTTGTATTTTATTTTAATTTATATTTATGATTAGATTAGGTTTTAGTTGATTTAAATTTAACTTGATTTAATTAATTTAATTTAAATTAACAATTTGTTAGTTTCAATTTTAGGGGGTATTACATATATACCACCCAATTCATATTTGTTTGCACATTTATGAGAAAGTGGTATTTTTGAAAAATTTTCTTTAATTTAATGATTTGTTGATTTTAATTTCGATTAATGTTTTTTGTTTTGGTTAAGCTTCTTGTTTATTTTAAATTTAGTTATATTTATATTGTGACTTTGATTTGAGTTTGAATTATTTTTAATTTTAGTTTTAATATTTATGTTAGGTTATGATTCAATTTCTAAGTTTAAATTTAATTTGTTTGATTTAATATTTTAATTATATTTGTTTGTTTCATTTAACTTAAATTTTTTATTGTATTTTAATTAAATTATGATTTAATTTAAGTGTAAGTTTGATTTCATTGTTGATATAACTTTATGTTAAGATTTGTAATTTTAGGTTAATTTAAATTTGTGTTTTGTTTAAGTTTAATTTTGTGTTTTAATTTAGATATTGATTCAAGTGATAAGATTTTAAATTCATTTTCTTTTAATATTGATATATCAGTTATTTTATTATTATTATTATTATTATTCTCCAAATCATCTTGGCTCTGATGCGACCCTAAATAAAATTCGATTTGGGTGCAAACATTCTCATTTGATCGGTGTCGATGATTCGGAAGCACTCGCATTACCCGTTTCGTGAAATGACGCTTCGAAGAAAACTTTTTACGTTATAGAATTTTATGCATGAAAACTTGAGGCTCACAAATTCAACTAAAAATGATGTCAAAACATCGTCGAACTCGTAGTATGCTCTTTCAAGCATAGTGACGAGAGCTGGAGAGAGCACAATACATTTGGGTCTTTTTATGTTCAATTTAATTTATTTCAAATTTAAATTTTAATTTTGGTTTGTTTAATTTGATTTAAGTTTGAATTATATTTAGTTCTCGTTTTAATCTAAGCCAATCTCGAATCCAGCTAAGTTAATCTAAGCCCTTTGTCAGGCCAAGATCAACCACCTAAGGGCACTATGAAGGAAATCTTGGTCTAGATGAGGAAAGTGGTGAGAAGTGTCACCAAAAACGAGATTAACAGCTATATTTAGGGCTTTACACATATTTAAAATGTTTAATTTCACTTGTTTGATTTTTCCTCAAACCGTGTCGAGCAAGTATCCAATGCAATTTTAAGGTGTGTTTCAGACATGTTCGTCTGAAAAAAATCCAGAGATATTTTGCAGTGTCGAATATGTGTCATGGTGTGTCAGACTCGTGTTCGTATCCAATGCGTGTCCATCATGGGTATGATGCATTTCTAGTGGTGTTGGTGATACATAATGTGGAGTACTATCATCTTTCACAACACTATTAGTGCTTACCTGGTGAATTTTCATTTCCATTTTGCTATTTTCATGATTATGGAATCAATTGTGGATATTCATCTTACTAGGATTTTTACATGGGTCACTCATGTAGGAGTGCGGTTAAATCAGAAGTGGAGTGGAAGAGAGTGATCAAATGTTTCCAAGCAGCCATTGAGCGTAAAGCATTTAAAGTCAGCTTCTTTCTCCTCTATTCATCTTTGATTCCTGCTCATATACTTATTGTATTGATTTGAGTGTGGTTAGGATTTGAGATTGTAGGAGTGTGCTGTGAATCTATTGATCCTTAAAAGGGCTGACCAAGATTATGAAAGGGGAGAAGGATGATGAATGTTTACTATGTGATGAACATGATGTACGCTAGGTCGATTGAATAATGATTGTGGCCTTCTGGATGATTGTGGTCGCTTATAATTAAAATTCATATTTTTTTCTTAAATAATAAGAAAAACATAGATGTGCAAGGCATTTTTTTCTTGCTAGAAAATAAAGAAAGTAGAAAAAAATAAATAATTAAGAGTGATTCCAAATGTCACTTTAGTTATTCACCCTTCAAGTTCGTTTTGTATTGTATGTGATATATATTAGTTGATAGTATGCTAAGTTTTTAGTAAAATTTATAGCATTTATTTAATTATTTTAACAAAATCCTCTGATGATATATTTTTCTAGAATTCCATTTAGTGATTTTTGTAATGCAAATTAGATAGATATAGAGAGAGAGAGAGAGAGATCCGGCTTAAAAACTAGTTTTATCTATGCAATACCTCAATCACACTCTAAATATAATAAAAAGCCCATATATTTTATTCCAAGCTCTGGAAATTTATTACACGGTAAAAGTCACAATATTTTCTAATGCAATTTTAACGTTCCGTTATAAATATTTTGATTTAACTGATTTATAGTTAAATGATCTTAAATGTTATTAAAATAGTATTTAATTGCCACTACTTCAAATGACGGGAAAATAAATAATTGTTTGGATTTTACACTGGATTGAAGGGAAGGCATATTTTGTTAGGGAAAAAAAGTTATGCATGCATGTGACCTTTTCACTACTATGAGGGGAGTATCCATTCTAAGCTATTCATTCTAGGCTATTCAGATTTCATTTATATTACCCTTAAATGTAAGATCGGTATATCACTTCTTAATTAGTGCAATGATTTTAATAACTTCTAAAATCATTTATCTATCAATGAGATGATGTTTTTTTAGTGGATGGTTTCTAATGCTTGATTTTGAACAGTGAATATTTTAAAATGGCATAACTTCAAATTCATGGGTTATTATCGATAGTTATAAATGATTTACGAAATACATGAATGAAATAATTAACTACCCTTCAATATGGCATCTCATTGTTCTTGTTTTCTATTATGCTTGATAAATGATTATTTACTAAGAAAACGATGATTTTAGATGTTTGAGTGATTTTTATCTCATTGATCAAGATCAACAATATTAGTTTGAATGTGTAGATAATATAAGTGGGTAGTTTGATAGAATAAAAGTAATAGGGAAAGTTTCATCACTACATTTCAAGGAGGTTATTTCCATGATTTGAATATTTTTGTCATATGTAGTTTTATTTTTATTTATGAAGGAAATTTCTTGCCTTCTATTCTTTTAGGATTTATTTGGCATCAAGCATGAATGACTATTAAATAATAGATAGGCCAAGAAAATTCTTTAAATAACTCTTATAGTCATTGTTTAATGAATACAATCTATTTTCTCTGTGAAAATTCATCCAATGATGAATTTCTTTATAGTTGGTAAGATGCCCTCTCTCAGGCTATTGGGTCTAGGGGTGTAAACGAACCGAACACGAACGAGCAGTGCTCGTGTTCGTGTTCGGTTCATTTGAAATATAATTTGTTTTAAATAGGCTCCGGTTTTAATTGTTCGTGAAAGGTTTGTTCGTGTTCGGTTTGATTTGTTCGCAATTAGTTCGAATCGTTCGAAATGTTCGAAATATTTCAAATATTCGAAATATTCGAAATGCTCGAAATGTTCAAAAATTTTCAAAAATTTTCAATTTTATTTCTATTTTTTAATTTGACGGTAAAAAAAAAAGGGAATTTACATACATACCTTTAATATTCTTATGTTTTTACATAATTTTGACACTTAGACCACCGAAACATTTCATATCACATAAAAAATGCCACAATTTTAACTTTTAAAAATTGAAATACATCTGCATAAAATATATAAGATTTAAGTAGTATGTATGTAAATCTTCCTAAAAAAATCTCTAATTGATCTAGAATTGTCAAATTTAAATGAATACAATTTCCCAAAATCAACCCACCACCCCTTATTTCTCCCACATTAAATCTTGTGGTTCTCAGACACTACTGTATCACAGAAAGCTATTGCCATAATAATTAGAAATATAAATTTCCTAAAAAATATAATAAGTTACTTCAAGAAAAAAAATAGAGCACAAGACTACAAGAGAGTTTCAGGAACGACTAAAAATTGTTAATTTACTCCTCATATTGACACTTAAGTAGATATCAGTATATACATAGAAAGAGAACTTAAATTATAACTGAAGCCGAACACAATCAGAGCTCAGCCTTCATGTTAATTGTTGTTGATCGCCCTGCTGTAAAGGATGAAAAATTAGATATATATATATATATTTTCATTTATGTCCATTATATCATGAAAGTTTCGAGAGGTAAATCCACTATCTTGGTTTCGCACTGGGCTCATCTGAACAATACTATGAAGATCATCATCCCACAGATTTCCAAGCTGAAAAAATCAAAATTCAAAATTCATCAAATATTCAAGGGAGAAAATCATATCGAATGCAACATATTGTCGTAAATTCAATACCTGAGAAGAAGCTCTAATATCATCAATTGAAGTTGGCTGCTAGTATGGACTTTGATTAAAATTATAATTGAGCTGACTCAAAGAGCTCTGATCTCCATGTCGTTGGTCATGCCTTTCGACTAGAAAATTCATGAAAATGTTGAAGCTAAATTGCTGAAGGCGTGAACTGAGCTTGGCAAAGAAGCATTTGTTTGGCTCATAAGAGGCTGACACAAACGAACGAATCGCAGCATCCTGTCAAGAGTTACCAATAGGATCAGTATTATAACAAGAAATAATACCCAAAAACTAAACGGAAGAGTTATTTTGGGATGGAAAGGTGTATTTCACTTTTACATAAATTTTTATGCTAAAATAATAAAATACCACATATAACAACATGTTAACTTGAAGCTACTCACCCATGTAAGTTCTTCCAAAGCTTCTACTTCTCTCGTAGCAAAAAAGGCTAACTGCATGTATAGATAGATGAAAAATAAAATGAGTTCAATTTTCATAAAGTTTTCATAAATATTATTTATAATTAATACTTCCCTGTCAAACTGCAATATGCATAAGTCATTTCCTGCACCACAATTAAAGGCATTAATCACTAAAAAACATGAAAGACAAAACAAATGAAGTCAGGCGCAAAATTGACATGATGACTTATCTGGTAATTTTGTGTGGTGTTGTGCTAAAACAAATAAATCCTCCACCCGTCACAACTAGATAGATAATTACGTTCAAATTTTGAAACAGTTAGCAATAATCATCTATCATCTATCATCTATGGGATGCAATAATCAGTATATAGGTAAGGGACAATTCTCAGATTCCAGCTCAAGAGGATGAGCCAACATAACTGAAGAGTATAAAGTGTATAACAGGCCTTACATGTCTGATAGATACAAGAGCATTGCATATTAATTAATAGAAGAACATTGCTTCTTCCTCAAAGCAATAATTGAACTGAAATATTAATTCCAGCTAAACTATCAACCCAATGTTTATCTCAAACAAAGTGTTATTATGAAACAATAATTTCATGTTACAAATGAAAGAATGCATAATGAAGCTTAAGCATCATATTGAAATGTTTCAATCAGAATTGTATTTTATGGGTCCCATAAAATCTAATCCCTACACATAAAAAATTTCAACTTCCAATATGTAATTCAAACGCATGATAACTGCAGCTCAAAACCAATGAAAAAACCTTTGAGAGCCTCGAAAGAGTAGGGTAACAACCTCTAAGATTCTGTGAGAAAGACCTGGAAACAAAAATTACCAATTGAAAGACATGCAACAAAAATGACATGGAGATGGCAGAAAATCATGACATGGGGAATCCAATTTTTCCCCAAAGCAGAAATTTCCTTAACATGTATTGGGGGTGGAGGCCAACAGAGATCCCTGCATGGCCCAATGGATAAAGGAAAACTAAACCTGTAGTTGATGAAAAGATAGTAGATGCCAGGTTCGATTAAACTGGTAAAGTAAATACCATAGGGGTGCAGTGGTCCTAGTAAGCATATTATAAATCAACATTGAATCAGTTTCAATGATCAGGCGAGTGAAGTTGTAAATCGTAGAAATCTGAACAGCAAACAAAACAACCCACCCTTCAACTTCAATGGGGCTTTGTGCATAAATAAGAGAGGTGAAGTAATAAATTAAGTTCCCAAAAACATTTCTGAAAACACCAACCGCACCAGCAGTATTAGGAGTCCAGCTCCCATCTATATTAACCTTTACCCAACCATGTGTATGGGGTTGCCATCTAACAAGTAGAGGCCTTCCACCCATTCCTATTGCCATAGCAGAACTAGTTAAGGGACTTTCCAAGCTGCGCAAAGCTTTAAAATAATAATAAAGAATGTAAGAAACAGTGAGGGAAGGATTTTGGGGGGGGAATTTGCAAGTTTATGCCCATTTCGAGCTAACCATAAGAACCATAAAACCGCTGAAGGGAAGGAGACGAGGTTCTTATCATATTTATGTGAAGCATTCCAAGCTGCCAGTATCCCTTCCAAAATGCAAGTTTGTGCCCATTTAACCTGGAAAAAATTGTCAACCATCTGTCAAATAGATTGGGAAAAGAAGCATTCAAAGAAAAGATGCCTGATAGACTCTTCACCACAACTGCGAAAATAACACCTTTAAGTCATTCTCAGCCCCTTTAATTTTGAGATATCATCAAGAGGAAGCAAAGAGAAGAAAAACCTCCACAGAAAGAAGGATATAGAGGGGGACATATAACCATGTCATAAAAGATGACTTCATTTCCATTTGTCAAAGTTATGCATATTATAATAAAGCATTTTAGATATAGAAGCATTAGTTATGGTTCGGGCTACCCATAACTAATTTAAACATCAATGCATTGCCTAAATGAAGGCAAGCCCAAGTGCCCAACAGACACACACAGTAGAGAGAGAGAGGGAGAGTAGCTGCCATGAAAGTAATGCATATTGCAGTAGCCATTGCCTAAAGTATTGCATATTGCATATTGCAGCAATTGCATTGAACAAATGATTTTTCAACTCCCTTGGAATTTGATTTAACATCAACAAAATATTCCCAAATAGATGATTTTCTTTTCCTGTCTTTCTTACATTCTATTTCAGTACTAGTGCTTCCAACAACCACTTCTACGAGTTGAGAACTATCATTTCCATCATGAATTGCAACTGACAATTGTTCACTACTTGATGCAGATTGAGAATGTTCAATATTTGACATTCTAAATAAGTGCATACAAAAATATAATATCACATGAGATTACAATCATTTCATGCATGTATGCATGAAATGTGCTTCAAAAGAAAAAAAAGTTTAAATATATGCAAAGGTTTGCTTCTAAATAACATGTTTTCTAACAAAAAAAAACATAAAATTGATATAATTGACTGAAAGCAGAAATAGGATGGAACCTCAAACCAACAAAGATAACATTAAAACTAATTGTTATAAATCATGCACATTTATAGTCATTGTGCATCATAAAGGCTGAGTGTACAAAAATACAAAACAAAATTTATAAGAAAAGCAGTTATTTTAAAATTTTAGTTAAATAAAAATTTTGTATTGATGATTTATGTTGCAAGGCTTTAGAAAAACGTCAAATAGAATTGAATATTATTCCAGTTGTTAAGGCTCTCAAAGCTAGTGCAAAAGATATAGCACTTGAGCAAAGAATTAGATATCTTTCATAAGACAAAAAAATAACTTGCTTACAGCTACAAACAAAGAGAAAGTTAAAGGTCAACTATAAATAAGCAAGACACTAGACAGTTGTCATTACCGTGACAAACTTGAGATAAAAGGTCAAGGATTGTTAGAATTTATATCCTAAGAATAAGTCGACATTGGAAGATATGAAAAAAAATTCTACTACTATATAAAAAAGAATTAATATGGGATTTAAAAAGGAAGATCCTAAATCAGCCTTGATGTTGCATGCATTTCCACCTTAAGCTCGAATTGAAATATAACCTCATAGAAGTTGTTTTGGATCCAATAAGGGAAGAGATTTCTTCACTTCGATTATTTGTTATTTAAAACCAAATTCTCTAAGTTGGTATTAGAAGGATAATGCTTGTCAAGTTATTAAGAAATCCACTCTAAGGTTTTCTTTCTTAAGATATTTCATTTAAAATATACTTTATGAAATCGTACCATTAAAGCAATGTGATGTAATAAATGATAGCCCATATATGTAGGATAAATATGCTACCTCCTTTATAAAAAATAGATGCTTGTTTCAAAACGCTAATAAATTAATTTGAAACTTATGAACAGTTTGTTATTGCTGAGAAGAACGATTCAGTCCCCCTAATGGATCTACAAAATAGATAGTGAAACTTAGAACAATTCAGTCCCCCCAATGAATCTACAAAATAGATGGATCTACAACATATGAAAGAAGCAGAAATAAGGTTTCAAACGTTTAGCAGTTAAGAAGAAATAAACCTAAAAACTACTTAGAGATGAAGCCTAGGTTTCACTCAAAAAACTTAGGTTTCACTCAAAAACCTAGGTTTCACTCCCAAAGAAGACAAACAGATAGATTTAACCTAGGTTTCACTCAAAAAACCTAGGTTTCACTCAAGGAAATAAACGTATAATTAATATGAAGACAAATAGATTTACATTTAACCTACGTTTCACTCAAAAAAGAAGAAATAAACCTAAAAAAAATTATGAAAATTTAACCTAAGAGGCAAGCATGAAGATAAACTTGAAATGTTAAAGAAAATATACTAAAAAATGACGTCTCGGTGGCCTTACAAGCAACCAAGCAAGAATATCGAGCACTGAAGCAAGAATACGGAGTAGTTGATCCAACGCCTACTTTATGGAAGACAAATAGAAGTAGAGATCAGAGAACGAACACAAACATTCAACCCTAAGCTCTCGATGACAAAGCTTTTTGCGGTTTTTAGGTGAAGAGAAAGAGCCGGCCGAAAGTTTTTGAGAGAGGGGAGACGCCGCCCAATAATCGAACAGCCGAACAGTAATGAGGGTTAGGGTTGATTGCGGTTTGTATATATTAATATATATAAATAATATTTTATATTAATTATAAAACTTATATTATATAAGCATACAACTATATAATATTTATATTACTAATACAACTTATTAACATATTATTATTATTTTTTAATTATATATTATAATTTATAGAGTTTAGTTTTTTAAAATTTGATAAATTTTTAATATTTATAATATAATTATTTTATACCACATCAACATTTTTTTATCTGTTGCATGCAATATATTTAGACATACACCCTCACTCTTTAAATTTCGAATGAATTAGTTGAGATCAATCAATAAGTATCACTAAATTTTCTCAACTCCCTCACATTGTTCGTGTTTGGTTCATTTAACAATCTGAACAAAAAATTTTGTTCGTGTTCGTCTCGTTTGCTTATCGAACGAACCAAACACGATCTCCTTCATGAACCGAACACGAACTGTTTGCGAACAACGAGCTTTTTTGACAGCCGTAATTTGGTTCTTTTTTTTAGGTAATTTATTCCAAGATCCATCACCCTCATTTAATTTTTTTCTTGATCGAATAATACATAGCACCCAACCCTTCGCACTTTGCACACAAAGCGACTTCAAAAGCCCTTTACCATCAGTCTTCTGATTGCCACTCTATCAAAATGTGTATAAAAGGGTTTCATTTTACTAGCATTTTCAAACACGTACTCTTCTTCAAGAAGCAAATATGAAAAGTAAGCTTTCCTACAAACCGAACTTCCATTTCTTTTTGAACCATGAAGATGTGTCATCAGAGATCCGGCTTAAAAAACTAGTTTTATCTATGCAACTTCCATTAATTGGCAACAAAACATATCATCAGATGTGTTGTGTTCTCTTCTGGGTAAGGATTTCTATTTACACATTTATAGATAGGATGGCTAGTTTTCAGAAGTTTTTGCAATCTCACCTCCTTCCTGCTTCCATTCTTATATAGTTTATATTTCTTTTGTGATGTGTGATTTCTGTTGCTACATGTTTCTATAACTTCTTGTCAGAGTTTTTTTTCCATTTATTTTATTTTATTTTATTTTATTTTATTTTTGCAACTGCTTATACCAACAGGAGAAAGTCATGTGATATTGGTGCAGTGGCTATTGCTTTTTCCATACAGTGATTCATTGTGCCGATCAGTGACAGGTTTTTGTTTTGTAGGCCAAAGCTAATGATGGAGAGGGCCCAGAGCTACTTCGCAGTACATTTGATGATGGTACCGGTGGACATGCTGAGTCCTTAGCAGCAACCCTTGCTGAACATCGCCAACATTTAGTTAGTATACAGGTAAAGAATTCCTTAGGACCAGTTAGATGCATATATTATTTTTTTTATGAGTTGTAGATTCTTGTTATATTTACTTTGAGATGCAATCTTGATTTCACTGTTCATGTTTTGGACTCGTGTTTCTGTTGTAAGGGTTAAGCTTGGCTTGAGCAAGCGGTGGCCCATCAGCTCATGTTTGAACTTTGCTTGCACGAATCTTTGCTTTGTTCAAGCTTAAGGTCATATTTGATTTTGTTTAGAAACCTTGTGTTTGTATTTCGGTTAGATTTAGGTTTGTGTTTGGCTCAAACGATACTAAATTTAAGCAGTTACACTTGTAAAAAACGTTACTTTTTTAATTACAATAACAAATTACTACTCAATTAAACACAACATCTACATGAAAGGCCAAATGGAGTATAGACTAGATCATTCAAAAATACAATATAAAAATGCAATTGCATACTATAAATTAATTAATTTATTTAAGTAGAACTAAAACTGAATACATGGAATGTAATTTTAGTAGTAGGAGCTCTAGTGACAGAAGTGTAACTTTGGGTGATCAAATTTTTAAAAGTTGTGAACGATTTAAATATCTCGGGTTTGTTGTTGAAAGTGATGGTGATATAGATGGGGATGTTAATAGTAGAATTCAAGTTGGTTGGTTGAAGTGGAGGAATGCTTCGGGCCTTTTGTGTTATAGAAATGTATCACTTAGATTGAAAGAAAAATTTTATAAGACG
>NW_018241994.1:56906-61664 GCF_001263595.1 Phalaenopsis equestris
GCTTATTGTATTAAAAATGATCTTAATTTATTAGAACTAAATGAAAATATGACACTAAATAGGACGCAATGGAGAAAAAGGATTCATGTAGCCGACCACACATAGTGGGATTAAGGCTTTGTTGTTGTTGTTGTATGCTTCATTATGAAAAAACCTGCTAATTAGACAAAGCTGCAAAAAAGTAGCCCAATATAATATTTAGTTTATTTAAGCTTTATGCAACAACCAATCATATGTGATGCGGGGACTGCATCTGTGGGATTTTGCGGAATCGTTGATCCTGCTATAGTCCCGATCAGGATTTTGCAATTCAGCGAGATCATGGTAAATCCAACGATTGCAAGATGATGTTTCACACGAGATACTATCTTATTTACACTTTTAGCAAAATTTCTTTTTTTTCTTTTTATTTTTATATTTTTTAATTATTTTATTTGTTATTAGGGAACTATTTGTGTGTTATTTTTTTATTTAATAGACTTTTATTATTATTATTGTTGTTGTTTTTAGAGGCTTTGTTTATTTTTTTATGATCTTCGAAGTATTTTTGTTATCTTTCTTTTGTCGGTAGTGTGTTTGTATCTCGCTTATGAACTAGTAGTGGATCATCCTCCCCGTTTCACTGACTGAAATTGCTGCCACCAAATGTCCAGCAACCGATTTTTCGCCACCAAGCTCATAGTACCGCTTCCAAACATCTATGACACCGCCCATATTTTCATTCCTTTACCATTCCACAACTCTCTCACCGTAAAATCTCCCCGTAAAATCTGCTTCCTCAACACCTTCTAGGTGTCCTAAAATGGTGTGATCTGGTACAGAGCCTACCAAATCCTAAAATTAGGTATTTGTCTTCCTTTTGATCCCAAACCAAATTTTAACACAATCTAAACTAATATGTCAAAAAAAAAGGCCCCCAATCATCCACCACACCCTAACCCTTCCTATCATAATTCTTAGCCCTAATCCTAAATTTTCAAAAGCCAACCTTTTATTGCAATCTTATATCTGTCAAACTTCTGATTGGGAGAAATTGACACAATGCCATGAAGGGTGAACTTTCAACAAGGTGTCCAAAATATCACCTTGGATATGCAACGAGGAATTATCTAACTATAACAGAGGTTAGCTGCCTTTGAGAGGAGAGAGCTTGATGAGGTCACCTATAGCCACAGTAGCCATTCAACAAATCGAGAGTATGAAGTGAATCTTCTTCACTAGGAAGTTTCTAATGACGAAGAACCAATGCCCTGACAATTTGGAATGGGTCATCAGAGGAGATGTTAGGAATTTGGAGTGAAGATTGACTTGCTGGAATTTGACGGTCGCATGGATCTGAACGAGTTCATCGAGTAACTTCAGATAGTGGAATGAGTCTTTGAGTACAAAGGCGTTCCATCTGACACAAGAGTCAAGCAAGCCAAGTTAAGGAAAAATACTTTTTCGTGGTGGGAGAACTTGAAGCATATTCTGCAATGAGAAGGGAAGAAGAGTAAGAATATCACCTAGTCTAAAGAAGAAAAGGGATATGTAGCGAAACTATCTTTCCCTTCATTACCAACATGGCATGTTCATAAAACTCTACACTGTGAGCCAAAGAGACTCAGTGGAGGATTACACAATTGACTTTGATCATAATGAAATGTGGGTTGGTGGAAACAGAAGAACAAGCGTGACAAGATATCTTACAGGACAGAAACTAGCCATCAATAATGTGGCGCGACTACAACCATATTGATTTCTACTTGATGTACAGACTCTGGCTTTGAAGGTGAAAAAATAATGTTAACTGGTGACCGCGACACTTTACAGACATAGCTTGACTCTATATGATGCAACAAGAGATACCCAAGGAGAAACCCATACAGAGTCGAGAAAGTTGGAGATCGCCAGCATTCTTAAATTTGTCTTAACCAGTAAGTGCTTTAAATGCCACGTTTTTTGCCACATTGTGTTTGATCGCTAAACAGGAAGGTGATTTTTTTTATTGAGCAGGGAGTAGTTGAAGAAATGGACAGTGACATAGAAGAGAATGAAGATGTTAATGAAGAGTATCAACTTGCAACCAATAAGAGAGAAATGTTGGAGATTCAAGCTAAGCCTACGAGAGAGACTCCAACAAAAGTAGCATTGGTTATACTAAAAGGTTGTGAATTCGAGAAGATGATAGTAGAAAAAGAGCAACCGTTGTTAAGGGGTTCGCTGGATTTCCTTACTGACAATTTACCCCTTAGGTGGCTATCATTGACAGTGGTCTAACAGGTCATAGATCTAATTCTAGGGTTGGTTCCTTAAGAAAAACTTGTTTATCGGCTATGTCCTGCCAAATATGAGTGGGAGAAGTAGGTTATTGATTTAATTGCTCGAAACTTGTTTGTGTCATTACTCATTTTTGTGCAGGTCAAATTCTGGTTATGTAAAAAAAAGATGACAACTATTCTATCAGAAAGACTTTGGAAGGATATGTTTCAAAGTTGCCTTGGGTGGACATGAGCATACAGTTTGTACTAGAGCTCCCCCAGCAGTAACAGCGAAATGATTTTGTTATGATGTTAGATTGATTCCAGAAGTTTACAGAGATTCAAAAGAAGTCTCTTATAGCCTGGGAGAATGATGCGGGAGCTGGTTCTATGGGATTTTGTGAAATCGTGGATCTTGCTATAGTTCCAAGTAGGATTCCGCAATTCTGTACGATCACGATAAATCTTGCAATTGCAGGATATTGTTCCACACGGGATACAACACCATTTTCACTTTTAGCAAAATTTCTTATTTCTCTGAATTTGTATTTCAAGTATTTTAGTAAGTATATTTTGCCACTGGATACCATAACTCTCATCAGTTCTTTGCTTAGTATATATACGCTCAGCTGTTTCTTTCAACTTCAATATGTCCTCATTATTATCTTGGGCTTTTTTTTCCAGCTGTCTACTTTGCTGATCTGTCCAACTTTTTCGTAGTTTGATTTGCTCTTCTTCAACTATTCTAGTTTAAGCTTTTTTTGGGTTTGTTCTGCAAGTTTAGAAATTCCATTTGGCTTTGTTGATTTGATGCAAGATTTTGTTGCTCTAGGAATGAGCTTCTAATCAAGATAATGTAATGTTCAACTGTTTTGGTTTGAGATTATGAACTCTTAATTTTCATTATAGTGATACTTCTACCTCTAAACTTCTTGGCGCTCATAGTTCTTTGCTTCGTATTCATATTGACACCATTTTAGTGCATATTGACACTATTTAAGTGCTCTTAGAAGGTACTGCGCAAGCTGATTTTGAGAGGAGATAGTTGTGGAAGGGAAAGGGAATGAAAATATGGGTGATCGAAGTTGTTTGGAAGGGGTATGATTTGCTCGACAGTTGAAATGGGCTGTTGGACAGCAGGTAGCAGGGATTTCGGCGGTTGCTCGGACGGAGCAGAAGTAGAACAGAAAAACCACAAGGTATGGGCGGCAAGGAGTATCCACCACATGCTCCTTAGTAAGATGCTGACACACTACTTGCAAAAGGAAGATGATACAACACTCTGGCGAGCAAAAAAACAGGGATCAAAATCTCTAAACACAATAAAAATAGTAAAAATTCTGTTAAATCAGTGAAGTAATTACATATAAATAGTTCCCAAATAACATATAAATAGTTCCCTGATAGAAAATAATTTAATTAGAAAATACAGACAGGAAAAAAAACAAATTCATTGTCTCAACCCAAAACAACTGAACGTTACATCCGTCTAGATTCTGAAAGGTTATTCTATGACGGCAGGCAAATTAAGACTAAAATCAATTAAGCTAAAAAGAAATCCAGATAGATTAGTTGTAGTTTAACTAACTATTGAATTGATGAATTATCAAAACTTGCTTAAGATCTAAATGATTGAATTATTAGTTTAGTATAACTTTTAAAAGTATCTTTGATAAACTTGCTTTCCAACATCAAGAGAAAAATAGAATCGAAGCCCTAGATTAAAACATAAACTTACAAATGAAGTTTAATAATTTGAAAAATAAAACTCAATAGCAATTCTTTCACTCATCCTATGAAGGGTGGCTCATTTACTCTTAATATTCCTCCCAAAACTTTTTAACGGTTGAACATGCTAGTGCTATGATAATCATCTTGGCGAACAACCTTGCTAAAAATGCAGAAGATATTGACAACATGTGGAAGCTTTTAGAACAACTAAGCATATTGAACTTGTGAAACTTGTATTGTTCGAAGCTCATAGTTTAAACCAAAATAGTTATGAGCGTTATTTTACCTGAAGCCTTACTCCATGCTTCAGACCCAAAATTAACTGAAAAATCAAGCAAGATATCAAATAGAACAACCATAGCATAGATGAACTTTAGAAATTGAAAAGTATTTACATTGTTTAGAACTGACAAATCCAGAAAAATCACTAGCACCAAGGTCCAATATATGTATATATTTATGTATATGTTTATGTTTATTATACATACATATACATATATTATGTGTATGTGTATGTGTGTACAATATACATATACATACACTTACATACATAAATAAATTTATATATGTTTATATGTGTGTGTGTGCGCGCGCGCGCATGCGTGCGTGCGTGTGTCTGTATATATATATATTTGAAAAAGATGGATCGCAAAGTGTGTTTGCGATCCACCGGTGTGCTGTCCAGGGGTAGCCTATGTATGTATGTATGTATGTATGGTGTATGGATATATATAAACACACAAGAGTCACACACCCACACATATATGTGTATATATATATATATATA
>NW_018241994.1:62317-64095 GCF_001263595.1 Phalaenopsis equestris
TATATATATATATTATTTTTTTTGGTTTGAAAGCCCAAAGGCTAATATATTAAATAAAAAGTAAGGTACATATAGATTTTGTGGGAGATCCCAAAAATAACACCCAACCCACACAAAAGCCACCATATTAAATAGTTTCAAAAAAGAGACTACTGTCAATACATAAGAGATATAAAAAAATAAAAACTAAAAAGGGCCAAAATAGGAGTATCAAGTAGTTGGAGAGCAAATCAATTTTGACTTGCATCTGCGTCTAGTTTTAGGGAAGGAGCCAGCTATTAAATTGGTCAGATGAGTGTCATTGCCATTAGTAACTAATGCATCATTCAATAGATTCCCTAACTCGAGTCGTCCACCGTTCTTTTTTTTCCTCCTCGTGTAGACCTGTTATTCCTCATCCGAGGGTTGGCTCACCTGATCAGCAAAATGGTCTGAAATCTGCAAAATATATGTAGGTTGTTGAACATTAGAGGCAACTACTTGTTGTACCAGCTGGTCTTCTTTCAGGTCGAAAGAGCACACTCGTGTGTCTTGGAATGTAAGTGGGACTTCTTCAATAACGGAAAGTGGTATCAGCACTTTTAGATCTGTACCTGTAGTAAGGTGTCCATCTGGAACTGCGATGTTGGAAAGAGGATGGGATTGCACCTTCTCATCAAGGATGGTGGATGGCTGATCTTTAGCGATATTCGGCCTTAGATGAGGATGCAAACAATGACAAATATTAGAACTGTGACCAAACATACTACAATGTGAGCAATAAGGAGGATGTGGTTCTATTTCAACATTTTGCCAATGCCTGTTGTGAATAGTGTCAATCCATATCTCGTCCGGAGTTGGTTGAGTGATATCTCTCTCAACTAATACACAAGTCACAAGATCTGGTGACAGCAAGCGTAGGGCTATTCACCTTGAGAAACTTATCGTAAGCAGTTGCTAAAGAGTAGAGAATTTCCATGTTGAACAGATGTAATTTTAACCCTGAAAACTTTATCCAAAATGGAATGATAGGGGACTGTTCGTTTTTTTTCAGAATTTTCATAAAACGATGGTTGATCTTTATAGTTTTTTGAGAGAAAATGCGAGTGTAATCGGCATCGTGAGATAGCTGAATAAGTATATATCGACCGTCAAGTAGGTCAATGTGTCAACTGCCCAATAGTTTCATAGCATCAAACTCCTTCCTAATGATCTCCAATTTTGGGTGACCATAAAGGAATTTCCCCACAAGGGCAAAACGCCAAGAGGACGCGAGAGTACCGGTTTCCTCCTCTATGAGAATAAGTGTAGGCTTCCCATTTTTTTTCCAAGTTTTTTAATAAAAGTGTGATCACCTCCACCTTCAAGAGCCTCGTGGAACGATTTTGAAACATTGCAGGGCTTACTGATAGCAAAACCGGGCTCTGAACCTGGAGGAGTAGCACGAGCAGAAATGGGCAAGTCGCTGGCAAGGGCATTGGCATAGGAATGAAGCATCGAGACCATCTCCCTGACAAGATGGTCACAGTCAGGAGAGAAACAGTTTGGCGGGCTGAGAAGCGAGCAAAGCTGGCGCTATCGGGCGAGGAGATAGTCGCGATGTCGTCGGCTACGGGAGACGAAACAGTCACGATGTCGTCGGTTACGGGAGACGACTGGGAGAGAAAGCGCCGTCGTCAAAGGAATCAGACGACAACGGCAGTAGCAATCCTTGTCGACAATGGAGACGACTTGGAGCGCTCGACTTCAACAGGAGAGACAGGGAGCTGCAGCTACGGGAACGTTGTCGCGGGAGAGGG
>NW_018241994.1:64438-75197 GCF_001263595.1 Phalaenopsis equestris
AGAGCTTTTTTTAACCCCCCCCCCCCCCCCCACCGGTGGTAGGCTTGATTAATTTGGAGCGGGGCTTAACAAACTGATTGGTTAAATCAATTTGTTTTCTGCTTTATTTAGTTTTTTCTAACTTCTAACTATAAGCAATAATTATTGTAATTGTCAGCTGGAATTTTTTGAGTCTTTGCAGCTTATGAACTTGACATATGTGCTTACGGGATATCATACTATTTTTTTTTTAACGATTCGTATGAAATTCCTTTATTGTTGATTTTTTTAATGTGCTCGTAGTTAATTGATGGGATGGTACTCATTCACCCAATTATAAATATGTTTATATAAGGTAGTTGACTGTTTGTGTCAAGCTTATGGAAAAACTTGGGTCTTCATATCTTTGCACAACTAGGTCTGTTGGATAATATGTGCAGAACAAAAGCCTGTGGCAATGCAGTCATTTATTAAGGAATAGAAGCTCCAATGCATTACCTTATACGGTTGGTGGTATTGCATTGATCAGATGTTAGATCATGTAGAACTGATTCGCAATCCGAGCAATCTAATTCATCAACTAAGAATGTACCTTAAACTCCCAACAAGCCCGCACACACTGCATAATAAAGAGAAAATTATTGAGAATAGGAAAAAACAGAAGATTTTTTTTTTTGTTCCATCTTCATTCTTTGTTAGGTCTAAATCTGTATCTTGCATTGAATGAAAGCTCTAACATAAGAATGGCCTAGTTGCATTGTTTTGGTGGCTTACAAAAGGAAATCACATTTGCTTTACTGAACAGGAAGCCATTGTCAGAAGAAAATTTTCTATTGACTACCCAAAGTATTGCATAAATCTAACAGGAAGCTATTTCATCAGTGAGTAATTTCATTGGACACTCAAGGATGTAGATTGACCTGTTTATACAGTTAATTCTATGAGCTTTTACCCGAAAATGGTTTGGGACATTCTCTTATCCCCCAATTTGAGGATTTTTTTTGATAATTCGTCTCTTTCCATTCCATTTTTCAATTTTTACTAGCTTTTAAACCACCTGGTGAAATATTGCATGGCCCTTTTTGTTGATGTACTGCTCTGTACAAGGATGGCTGATAGTGTTCTTATATCACAAGAAATTAAAGCTCTTCTTATGCTAGCATGAATATGTGGTTTGCATGGTAGATATCCATGTTATTTTCTTTGTTATATGAACTTGCTCACGATAACTAAAGAAGAAACAAATGAGGGTGTCAGAATTTTGGCATACTCACTAAATCATATATGCATGCACCAGTTTGGTAATAAAACCAAGATTGCGGGAAGAGAAAAATATATGCCTGCACCTAAGAATGTGTTTTAGAGCTTGATTATATTCTCACAATTGTAATCTAGGTTGTTATGGAGGTGTCAATTTCATGTGGGTTAAGTTCGAGATTGACCTGAACTTAAGTCGACATGAACCTACATTACCCAGCCGACCCCACTTAGGAGGATAAAAGCTTTTTGTTGTTGATGATGATGTTGAACCTCATGACCCAAACTCTACCTATTTATTAACAGGTCAGAAAGTTTGTTCCTAATCAGGCTTATCTTCGACGTGGAGCGTAAACCCAACTTGAGCAACACATTTAAGATTAGGCATAATAGTCATCATGTATTATAAATTCATTTTTTTTGGGTTAAGTTTGGGCTAATTTTGGGTCAAGTTTGGGTTAGATTTTCTGGTCAATCCCAACGCGAACTAAAAATTAAATGCAAGATTCTATATTTAGGAATGCTATAACTTTTTGTGAGTTAACACAAACCCAAATTTTCTTGATTGGATTTTTCTGTAGGATCATTTATTAATGTTGCGAAGTTCTTAAGCTATCTAGTGTTAAGGCATGTAAGAGTATTGATTTTAGTTGCACATTAAATAGTAAAATATATGTCAGTTTTGAAATACTAATTGGTTTGTCCTCAGCCATAAGTTTGAGATTTTGGGTTAAAACTATGTTTGATGATTGGTATCAAATTTAATTTTGGTACGAATTGATTCCACATTGCTTGACAAGTGGGAACATAGCTAATTGTTCAGCTGAGATCAAATGGTTTTTGCAGTTTGCAGCTCCTATGGGTTTTAGAGGGCTTGTACGAGTGTCAAGAAAAATTCTAGAGTTGGTGTATTCTATAATGGACTGGAGTGATTAATTGAGCTCTTAGTATGCAATACTAGTGGATTGTTAATGCACATGAGTGTATGGGATTTAATCTATCATTAAGTGAAAAATAATTTATATTGAAACACTTGGTGGCTGACCTTTGCTCACATGATTGTGATTTAAATAGAAAAATAATTGACCATTGGTGTGTTCCCTTTCGTTCATCCTTCCTACATCATGGTCCATTTTCTAATTCTGCGTGGTATCTGGAAGTCAGAATTGTTCATTTCTCTTTTAGGATGAATGAATGGAGAGATTGTGGCTTAATTTTATGGTCTCAGGGTCAAGTGCATCTCGAAGGTGTATCAATCATAAGTTAGAACAATAGTTTGTAGGGAGACAAGGATTTTTCTCCATATTTTGCCCGCTATTAGTGTTCTACAAGTTTTATCATGCCTATTATATCCACTTTTTTCAACAAAGATAACTTAAAAGTTAACTGTATTAAAGCTTAAAGTCATTTCATGTTATCAATTTAAATTACTTCTGAACCTTTCAATAGCCACATGTGGTTTTATTATTGAATAATCTTTGAGGTTATTATGAAAATGTCATACTAATTTATTTTTTTACCTCAAAACAATAGATTAAGTATATCTTTTTTAAAAGCAGGGGCTCATCAACCAACTTAAAGACGCAGTCCCAGTAATGCAGAAGTCAATAGCGGACCTGACTGAAGAAGTGAATAGAATTTCACCAATTGCACTAGATGAATATAATGAGCGATTAAGCTCGCCAACCCAGGCCCGAAGCAGTGGAAGGATACAAGTATGCAATTATTCTTTCGGGTTGAGTAATATATTTTATTATGACGCTGTTTCAGCTTTTTGCCTGAAACTGTTTTAAAATATCTTGTGGTTATATTTTGTTGCAGGAAAATACAGATCAACTGGCTGAGATGGCTTCCAATCTCTCTCTTCAATCTGGAAAGGTTTCTGGCAGCCCGCTTCTCAAACTTCCACATTTGTTTAGTCTTACTCCAAATTCATCAGGAAAGAGTATGCATTCTGGAAAGCGGCATGCCACAGCTGCTCCACCCGCAGCTAAGTCAGAAAATATTCTTGCAGTGAAGTCAGTAGGCCAACCTTTTGGAAATGATTGTGAAGAAGTTGCAGCAGAAGGTTAGCCTTCGGTACCAGCTGATTCTGTACTTACCATAAGCATGTTTCTTATACAAATATTGAGTAAAAAGTCAACTATTCACGTGAGATCATTTTAGGGTGTGTTTGGGGCGGTTATTGCTTTTTGAAGCAACAGCTTCACAGGTATTGTCAAAAAGCTGTTGTTAGAATAACAGGAGTTTTTTTGGATAATTTGTTGTGTTGCTGCTGTTTCTGACGATAAAGATTGTTATCCCCTTATATGTGTAATTTATTTGAATGACTGTACTTTTGAAAATAGTTATAACAAAATAACAAAAACAGCTCCAGCACTAAAAAAACATGTTAGGAGTCCAAATTTCTTCAATACATCAATTGTAAGTAATCATTTCATGCATAATACCACAATAGTAAGCACTATAAAAATAACCAGCAATGCTATAATGCCTTTGGCCTTGATGTCCAGTCAATCAAGTCTTCAGAATAATTTTTTCTACAGTATTTCTCCTCATTTGATCACTATCTGGAGCAAACTCATCTATATCTTTAGCCTAACGAAATAAAAACAATCTTCACATGTTCTATATCTGGGACAACAATAAAATATCCTCCCATACCTATCTCTCATTTTGATGTGTACTCAGAACATTGCGCACCACAGTGACAATATATAACTATTTAAGTACTTGATGACCTTGAACTCATTTTTCTTGAGATTATAATACATTATAGTTTAAATTGACAAATAAGAGTAGATATGCAATCGAACAATATAAAATTTATTTGGTTTCATAATCAGAAAAAAAATACAGAAAGTAAACATCAATAAATCTTCAATACAAAATACTACATAAATATAGAAAGTAGTTATCTACAAATCCTAAATACATCTGAATAGTAAACATCTACAAGAAGGCACTACACAACACTACATAAAGACGCTGGATGAGTTCACCAAAACATCTGTAAGCTCTTCTCTTAACTAGATCCTCTCTTGTACATCCTTCTCTTCGAATGCGTTGAAATAATTCATACCAAGTCTTCATCAGACAATTACTGTCCAAGTCGATGTTCGAATATTTCCACAAGTATGCATGTTGGATTTTCATTTAAGTCCTGACATCAATATCGTCCCGAGAAGGATACATCTGTATAAAATTATATAGCATTATCGTTACAACAACCATCTTTACCTATTTTTTGAAAGAATATGTCAGCATATCTCGGAGTATGACACTTCTTATATACGTTGAATGCTCTCTCAATAACACTTTATAATGATTAGTTTTTTTTGTTGAACAATTCATTCTTTTCTCTAATCACTTAGCTGTTACACTCAAAATAAAAAATGGTAGGTTTTGTCGGGGATGAACTTTAAGAAATCTTGTTACAATGGATATTCCGAATCGACAGGGTAATATTTCTCTGAATAATAAAATCTTTACTACATATATTCTCAAATCAAAGGTTTCATATACTGTCATGAATGTACTAACTTGGTGAAGACATTGGAAATTTATAATAATGTTGTCAAATTACAAATTTGTTCTTCCACTGGATTTTCTCATAAAACCTTCTTATTTTTTTTATGAAAGTCTTTAATAATATTTTGTCAGCCTTTCTTATTGAAGTATTTGATTGGTTTATTGTGAATATGTATCTCTTTCAAGCATAAACCGTTGAATATGATCATTGCCTCCCTCTCCCAAATGGTTGATATCACACCTTCCTTTTATTTACCCATCTGGTTTATCATTGTAGATAAAATATTTGGAGGAAAAAAAAAATAGTTTGGCCTACAATTAAAAAATAATTATAAAAACTGAAGAAAAATTAAAAAAAAAAATAACATATCGAATTAGAGCTCAATGAGATCAGTTTGTCAAAGAATGCCCCATCCAAGATCACCGACTATATCATAGAAACTTTAAGACGTGATAGTATCTTTGCTTAACAGTGGCATGTGTGATCTAAGACCTGGTAGTATTCGTAGTTAACAGTGTGATGTGTGCGTTAAGACCATGTAGTATTTGTGGCAAACATGTAGGGACAATTATATAACTGACAATTGGTAATCAGATGAGCTCTTCTTTTTTTTTCCATGATTGCTCTGCGTACATTACAAAAACCAAAGCCGTCAAAACCACGCCCAAGTGGTTGTGCCTTGGTGCTTCACAAGTTCACTGCCACAACCAGAAGCAAAACCACACCTTTTAATAACAACAACAACAAGCCTTCATCCTACTGAGTGGGGTCGACTATATGAATATTTTTTCTCTATTGCATCCTATTAAGTGTCATTTTTTCATTTAATTCTAATAGATTAAGATCATTTTTTATACAATATGTCAAAGTATTTTTATGTTAACCTCTGCCTTTCTTAACATCAGTCGAAACTAAAACTTTTGCTCTCCTAATCAGATCATCAGATGGTTGACATTTAATGTGACCAAACCATCTAAGACGACTCCCTCTAATCTTGTCTGCCACTGGTGCTACACCAGACCTATCACTGATATATTCATTTCACATTTTGTTTCTAAGTGTCAAGCCACTCATCCACCTAAGCATTCTCATCTCAGCAACATTAACTTTCTTTTATGCTTCTCTTTTAAAGTCCAACAGTCTGCGTCATAGAGCATTGCAGGTCTCACCATCTTATAAAATTTTCCTTTCAGTTTAAGCGATATTTTTCTTTTACAATATGCCCAAAGCATTCCTCCACTTCAGCCAACCAACTTGAACTCTACCAATAATATTCCCATCTATATCACCATCACTTTGACTCGATTTATCTAAAACTTTTAACCTTTTAATGATTTGATCATCCGTAGTTACTTCTCTGTCACTAGAATCACTACTATTAAAATTACATTCCATGTATTCAGTTTTAGTTCTACTCAAACGAAGGCCTCTAGACTCGAATGTAGAGCTCCATAATTCAAGTTTTTTCCTTAACTCTTTCTCTAGTCTTATCCATAAGAAGGATATCATTAGCGAAAGTATACACCAAGGTATATTCGCATGTATATGTCTAGTAAGAGTATCCATAGCTTTAAAAAAAAATATGAGCTTAAACTTGATCCCTAACGTAATCCAACTGAAATAGTAAAATACTTGTTCTATCCTTCTTCTGTTCGAACACAAGTAACAACTCTAGTATACATATCTTTAATGACTTGAATATAAGTCATATCAACACCTTTCTTCTCGAGAGCTCTCCAAAGGACTTCTCTTGGAGCTTTATCCTAAGGTTTTTCTAAATAAATAAAAATCATATGTAAATTCTCTTTATTCTCTTTGTACTTCTCCATCAAACCTCTCAATAAATGTATGGCTCTCGTAATACACCCGCCCAACATAAATCCCGACTGATTAAGAGAAATCTTTGTATCGCGTCTTAACCTATGTTCAATTGCCCTCCCCCATAATTTTAAAGTATGACACATCAACTTAATTCCTCTAAAATTTACACTCTTGTGCATCCCCTTTATTCTTAAAAATGGGGACCAAAATACTCTTCCTCTACTTCTCAGACATTTTTTTAGTTTTTAAAATAATATTAAAGGGTTTAGTAAGCCAAGAAATTCCTAAATCTCCTAAATATTTCTACATTTCAATTGGGATATCATCAGATCCTATTGATTTTCCACCTTTTTAAACAAATTTAAATTTTTAGATACTAGATAGAATAGTGTGTTGTGCATGTAAATTCTCCTTCAAACAACACTTTACATTTCAATCGGCAAGATCCAAATCACGATAGAGAGAAAATCGAGAAGCCCAAGGGCACAATCAGTTCAAGTTAAAGGGAGGAGCCCAACAACACAACCACTTTAGACGCAAGGAAATTTAAATTTTTAGATGCTAGATATGTACATGCATAAGAATAATGTGATGTGCTTGTAAATTCCTCTTCAAATAGAACTTCACATTTCAAATGGTAAGAACCAAACAACACAGAGAGGAAAACCGAGAAGCCCAAGATCATAACCACTTCAAGTTCAAGCTAGAAGCCCAAGGCACAACCGCTTTAGACGCAAACAAATTTAAATTTGTAGATGTGAGATATGTACATTCATAAGAATTGTGTGGTATGCATGTAAATTCCCCTTCATATAAACTTGAGAAGGCCAAGGGCACATTTCAAGTTTAAGCGACAAGTATCAAACCACCACCACACAGAATAGCCAAATCACCAAATCAAATAGGTAAATTGGAAAGCAACAAACCACCACTAAGGAGGACTTCCAGGAAGCCCCATTGGCAATACCACAAGCAACAAACTATCAACAGAGAGGAAAACCGAGAAGCACAATAGAGAAATCAAATAATTAAAACAGTAAGCAACATATCACCATCACAAAGGACAACCGGGAATCCCCATCGGCACAATCACAACATATCACAAGGGAGCGAGGGTAATATCGGGGATAGAGTAGAGGATTTACCGAATTGTAGAAGGTGAGATAGTCATTTCTCACCCAGAACTTTATTAGAACTGCAGAACGGAGGCTCCTGCTGGCGTTTGGCATTTCGTTGTTCCGAAAATGGGCAGCAACCAAAAGCAGGTGACAAACAATTCCCAAATGTCATAGCATTTCTTTTCAAAACAATAAGGCCACAAAAAAGCCTCCCAAACGCACCTTTAGTCCTATAGTCTGTAAAAGTGCCAAATTAGTCCTCAATCTCTTTTAATAGGGGGTGAAATTGTCCCCAAGGTGGACTATTTTTGCCCCATTTAAAAATTCAGCGAACTAATTTGAAACTTTTATAGAATCTGGGAATAACATGGACCTTTAGAAAGAGTCAGGGACCATTTTGGCACTTTTCTGTACAAACATTTATCTTTTGACTAATCGAATGGAAACAAATCTCATAGCAGTTTTTTCTTTTCTTTCCTTGCTGGCAGATGGGGTTTTATATGCCCTAAATATCAGGCTTGCTGTTCGTGAAGCTGCATTGTCTGGTCCATCAAGTAATTCTGAGGTTTCAGATGAGAAAAGCAGTGATGAGTCCGAGCATTTCTTTGTTCCGCTTTCCACCAGCCTTCCTGGAAAGGAGGCTGATGCTGTAATTAGTCACAGAAAACAGCCGCCCTTCTCTCCTGATAACGGGGAATGCATCGACCAAGTGTTCTCTCCTCCGTTTGTGATGAATGATTCATTCTTTGAGGATTCCTATGAAGACTTGCTTGGTAATGTTGATCCAACTCGACGGTTTTTTATATGCTTTCCTTTTCATTCCTGATGGTGGTAATTCCAAATGACTCAGCCCTGGCATAGGGACTCATTGGACCCATGGCGTGTCACTAGTGCTGTTTTTTTTTTTTTTAATCTGAAACCTTAAAAATGTTGAAAAGTAATTATTAATTCAAAAAACAAGTTTCATAAAAAAAATAATAATAATATTACATAAATTGCGGGGCACATTTGACTCGGCATCGATATAATATATATATATATATTATATATTCTGACACACATATACATATATACATTCTATAGTTTATGCGCGCGCGCATATTTTGTAGCTTATAGTATTCAGAACATGTACTTGAGCATTTATTTTATTGTGTATAAAATAATTTAAGTGGAATTTATTTTAGAAAAGTAGAAATGAATATTATTTTTAGCCAGCCATTGTAACCAAGTCTTTTTTTCATCAAGATTTATTATACTGGTTAAATTTATCGAAAAGGGAATAATTTAATTATTTAGTTATTATGTTGAGATTAACATATACAAGAGCAACAACAAGCTGTAACCCACGAAGTGGGGTTGGCTGCATGAATCCTTTTTCTCCATTGCTTCCTATTGAGAGTCATATTTTCATTTAATACTAATAAATTAAGATCATTTTTTTATACAATTGGCCCGACTTTTTCTAAGTTTACCTCTACCACTTAACACAAGTTGAATCTAAGACATCTATTCTTCTGATTAGATTATCGGATGGTAGACGTTTAATATGACCAAACCATCTAAGACAACTCTATAATTTTGTCCGCTACTAGAGCTACATTAACCCTACCATGGATATATTTTTTCACATTTTATCTCTCAGTGTCAAACCACTCATCTACCTACCCATTGTCGTCTCGGCAACACTTAACTTTCTTTTATGTTTCTCTTTTAAAGGCTAACAATCTGCGTCATAAAGCATTACATGTCTCATCATCATCTTATAAATTTTTCCTTTCAGTCTAAACTGTACTTTTCTATCTCACATGTTAGGAATATTTGATTTTGATTTTTTATTTGAAGATAATATCATAAATTAATCTTATGTAGAATAATTTTCTTTTTTCAAATATATGAGGCTATCCCATGTTCTCGAGCAAAAACTGAAGTGTGCAGAACAAACCATCTGGTCGACTCTGTAGTAAATAACCATAATTTATTTACGGAAAAGATAACGATAATTTCAATATTAAACTGGTTGATTTGGATTAGCTATATTAAATCAAGCGAAAATTAGCAGCCCTATTATAGTGATTGCTGATTCACGTTTACTTGCAGCACCACTGTCAGAGACTGACGCTGCCTTAATGGGAAGCCCAAGCTGGTTGGAGGGCAACTCATCTAATGCTTCAGGATAGTACAAACTTAACAAGCATTTGTTCTTTTAAATATAATTTAATTCACATCATGTAAATTTTATTTGTTAATTTCATTTGAATCTTTTTCACCCCAGTGAGCAAATTTAGTCTCAGATCTTAATTACGGCCTGGCAAAAATTGAGCTGATCTATCTCCTTTGGTTTTGACTGTTTTTTGAGAGGTTTAATGAGAGATTAGTGAATGTGCTGTTGTATATTTGTAACTCTAATTTTTTTAAGGATCTATGAACATTTATAGCACTGGGAAATATATAATAGCTCTTTTTAAAAGTTGTATTTTTAACATTAATTCCACATTCAGTTGGAGCTGAGGTCTATGATTTATTATTGGCAGGTAATTTCCAAAGGATTAAATGTGATTTTATGTCAAGTTGATTTGTATAAATTTCTGATATTTGAGAGATTCATGGATAAATTTATTATGGATCTGCAGGTAACTTGCAAAGGATTCATTCTGATTTTATGTTAAGTTGATTTATGTGCACATTAAGTTACTGAGATTTGAGAGATTCATGGATATTAAAATTTATATATCGATTTTCTGCTTGCATAATAAAGCTTAGGCAATATGTACATTTAGAAATTTAGGAAAATCAATTGGTCATGCATTTTTCCATCGATTAAATGCGCATTTTAGGAACATCAATTTGGCTTGTTAGGATCAAACTTTGTGGAGCAAATTTGTTTGGTGTTGGTATGAAAGTTATATATATATATGTTCAAAAGAATAGTCGGAGATTATTATACAAGCTCTAACTAGCCTAAGAATTTGAGTACCGCATTCTACACTCGCAGGAAATTGAAACCCAAACCAAAAAAATAACTAACAAGTAAATGCCCGATGATCTGAGAATA